>NW_026535016.1:0-2825 GCF_026225885.1 Hylaeus anthracinus
CAATGTGCCAGCAGCGTATTGCTTTCTTTATTTTGATTTTAAAGCGCCAGCGACGTATTGGTTCCTTGAATTTTATTTCAAAGTGCCTGCGGCGTATTGGTTTTTTGAATTCTATTTCAATGTGCCAGCGGCGTATTGGTTTCTTCAATTTTATTTTAAAGTGCCAGCGTTGCATTTATTTCCTAATTTTTATTTCAAAGTGCCAGCGTCGTATTGGTTCCTTGAATTTTATTTTAATTTGACAGAGGCATAAGGGTTTCCGGAATTTTATTTCAATGTTACAGCGGCGTATTAGTTTCTTAAATTTTAGTTTAATGTGCCAGCGGCGTATTGGTTTTTTGAATTCTATTACAATGTGCCAGCGGCGTATTGGTTTCTTCAATTTTATTTCAATGTGCGAGCGGCGTATTGCTCTCTTAATTTTGATTTCAAAGCGCCAACAACGTATTGGTTCCTTGAATTTTATTTCAAAGTGCAAGCGACGAATTGGTTTCTTGAATTTTATTTCAATTTGCCAGCGGCGTAATGGTTTCAGCAATTTTATTGTAATGTCCCAGCGGCGTATTGCTTTTTTTATTTTGATTTCAAAGCGCCAGCGACGTATTGGTTCCTTGAATTTTATTTCAAAGTGCAAGCGACGAATTGGTTTCTTGAATTTTTTTTAAAGTGCCAGAAGCGTATTGGTTTCTTAATTTTTATTTCAAAGTGCCTGCGGCGTATTGGTTTTTTGAATTCTATTCCAATGTGCCAGCGGCGTATTGGTTTCTTCAATTTTATTTTAAAGTGCCAGCGTTGCATTTATTTCCTAATTTTTATTTCAAAGTCCCAGCGTCGTATTGGTTCCTTGAATTTTATTCTAATTTGCTAGAGGCATAAGGGTTTCCTGAATTTTATTTCAAAGTTACAGCGGCGTATTAGTTTCTTAATTTTTATTTCAAAGTGCCTGCGGCGTATTGGTTTTTTGAATTCTATTCCAATGTGCCAGCGGCGTATTGGTTTCTTTAATTTTTTTTTAAAGTGCCAGCGTTGCGTTTATTTCCTAATTTTTATTTCAAAGTCCCAGCGTCGTATTGGTTCCTTGAATTTTATTCTAATTTGCTAGAGGCATAAGGGTTTCCTGAATTTTTTTTCAAAGTTACAGCGCCGTATTAGTTTCTTAAATTTTAGTTCGATGTGCTAGCGACGAATTGGTTTCTTGAATTTTTTTTCAAAGTGCCAGGGGCGTACTGGTTTTTTAATTATTATTTTAAGTTGCCAGCGACGTATTGGTTCCTTGAATTTTATTTCAATGTGCCAGCGGCGCATTAGTTTCTTGAATTTTGATTCAAAGTACCAGCGACGAATTGGTTTCTTGAATTTTTATTCAAAGTGCCAGCGGCGTATTAGTTTCTTAATTTATATTTCAATGTGCCTGCGGCATATTGGTTTTTTGAATTCTATTTCAATGTGCCAGCGGCGTATAGGTTTCGTCAATTTTATTTCAATGTGCCAGCAGCGTATTGCTTTCTTTATTTTGATTTTAAAGCGCCAGCGACGTATTGGTTCCTTGAATTTTATTTCAAAGTGTAAGCGACGAATTGGTTTCTTGAATTTTTTTTCGAAGTGCCAGGGGCGTACTGGTTTCTTAATTATTATTTTAAATTGCCATCGACGTATTGGTTCCTTGAATTTTATTTTAAATTGCCAGCGACGTATTGGTTCTTTGGATTTTATTTCAAAGTGCAAGCGACGAATTGGTTTCTTGAATTTTTTTTCAAAGTGCCAGGGGCGTATTGGTTTCTTAATTTTTATTTCAAAGTGCCTGCGGCGTATTGGTTTTTTGAATTCTATTCCAATGTGCCAGCGGCGTATTGGTTTTTTGAATTCTATTCCAATGTGCCAGCGGCGTATTGGTTTTTTGAATTCTATTCCAATGTGCCAGCGGCGTATTGGTTTTTTCAATTTTATTTTAAGGTGCCAGCGTTGCATTTATTTCCTAATTTTTATTTCAAAGTGCCAGCGGCGTATTGGTTTCTTCAGCTTTATTTTATAGTGGCAGCGGTGCCTTTATTTCCTAATTTTTATTTCAAAGTGCCAGCGTCGTATTGGTTCCTTGAATTTTATTTTAATTTGCCAGAGGCATAAGGGTTTCCTGAATTTTATTTCAAAGTTACAGCGGCGTATTAGTTTCTTAAATTTTAGTTCGATGTGCTAGCGACGAATTGGTTTCTTGAATTTTTTTTCAAGGTGCCAGGGGCGTATTGGTTCCTTGAATTTTATTTCAATGTGCCAGCAGCGCATGAGTTTCTTGAATTTTATTATAATGTGCCACGGCGTAATGGTTTCTTGAAGTTTATTTTAATGTGCCAGCGGAGTAATGGTTTCTTCAATTTTATTTCAAAGTGCCAGCGTCGTATTGGGATCTTAAATTTTATTTCAAAGTGCCTGCGGCGTATTGGTTTCTTCAGCTTTATTTTATAGTGCCAGCGGTGCATTTATTTCTAAATTTTTATTTGAAAGTGCCAGCGGCGTGTTGTTTTCTTAATTATTATTTTAAATTGCCAGCGACGTTTTGGTTCCTTGAATTTTATTTCAAAGTACCAGCGTCGTATTGGTTCCTTAAATTTTATTTCAATTTTTAGCGGCGTAATGGTTTCTTCAATTTTATTTCAATGTGCCAGCGGCGTATTGCTCTCTTAATTTTGATTTTAAAGCGCCAACGACGTATTGGTTCCTTGAATTTTATTTCAAAGTGCAAGCGACGAATTGGTTCCTTGAATTTTATGTCAAAGTGCCAGCGTCGTAATGGGTTCTTAAATTTTATTTTAATTTGCCAGGGTCGTATT
>NW_026535017.1:0-1087 GCF_026225885.1 Hylaeus anthracinus
GGTCGTATTGGTTCCTTGAATTTTATTTCAAAGTGCCAGCGTCGTATAGGTTCCTTGAATTCTATTTCATAGTGCCAGCGGCGTATAGCTTTCTTAATCTTATTTCAATGTGCCAGCGGCGCATTAGTTTCTTGAATTTTATTTTAATGTGCAAGCGGAGTAATGGTTTCTTGAATTTTATTTTAGTGTGCCAGCGGCGTAATGGTTCCTACAATTTTATTTCAATGTGCTAGCGGCGTATTGCTTTCTTAATTTTGATTTCAAAGCGCCAACGACGTATTGGTTCCTTCAATTTTATTTTAAAGTGCAAGCGACGTATTGGTTCCTTGAGTTTTATTTCAATGTGCAAGCGTTGTATTGGTTCCTTGAATTCTATTTCATAGTGCCAGCGGCGTATAGCTTTCCTAATTTTATTTCAATGTGCCAGCGACGCATTAGATTCTTGAATTTTATTTCAAAGTGCAAGCGTTGTATTGGTTCCTTGAATTCTATTTCATAGTGCCAGCGGCGTATAGCTTTCCTAATTTTATTTCAATCTGCCAGCGACGCATTAGTTTCTTCAATTTTATTTTAATGTGCCAGCGGCGCATTAGTTTCTTGAATTTTATTTCAATGTGCCAGCGGCGTATTGCTTTCTTAATTTTGATTTCAAAGCGCCAACGACGTATTGGTTCCATGAAATTTATTTCAAAGTGCCAGCGACGAATTGGTTTATTGAATTTTGTTTCAATGTGCCAGCGGCGCATTAGTTTCTTGAGTTCTATTTCAATATGCCAGCGGAGTATTCAATTCTTTAATTTTATTTCAATGTGCCAGCGGCGTATTGCATTCTTAATTTTGATTTCAAGGCGCCAGCGGCGCATTTGTTCCTTGAATTTCAATTCAATGTGCCAACGGCGTAATGCTTTCCTAATTTTGATTTCAAAGCGCCAACGACGTATTGGTTCCTTGAATTTTATTTTAAATTGCCAGCGGCATACTTGTTTCTTGAATTTTAATTTAATGTGCTAGCGGCGTGTTGGTTTTTTGAATTCTATTTAAATGTGCCAGCGGCGTATTGGTTTCTTCAATTTTATTTTAAAGTGCC
>NW_026535018.1:0-1732 GCF_026225885.1 Hylaeus anthracinus
AAGGGTTTCCGGAATTTTATTTCAATGTTACAGCGGCGTATTAGTTTTTTGAATTTTAGTTCAATGTGCTAGCGGCGTATTGGTTTTTTGAATTCTATTTCTTCGTGCCAGCGGCGTATTGGTTTCTTCAGCTTTATTTTATAGTGCCAGCGGTGCATTTATTTCTAAATTTTTATTGGAAAGTGCCAGCGGCGTGTTGTTTTCTTAATTATTATTTTAAATTGCCAGCGACGTATTGGTTCCTTGAATTTTATTTCAAAGTACCAGCGTCGTATTGGTTCCTTGAATTTTATATCAATTCTTAGAGGCATACTGGTTTCTTCAATTTTATTTTATAGTGCCAGCGGTGCATTTATTTCTTAATTTTTATTCAAAAATTCCAGCGTCGTGTTGTCTTCTTAATTATTATTTTAAATTGCCAGCGATGTATTGGTTCCTTGAATTTTATTTCAAAGTGCCAGCGACGAATTGGTTCCTTGAATTTTATTTTAATTTGCCAGAGGCATAAGGGTTTCCGGAATTTCATTTCAATGTTACAGCGACGTATTAGTTTCTTAAACTTTAGTTCATTGTGCCAGCGACGTATTGGTTCCTTAAATTTTATTTCAAAGTGCAAGCGACGAATTGGTTTCTTGAATTTTTTTTCAAAGTGCCAGGGGCGTACTGGTTTCTTAATTATTATTTTAAATTGTCAGCGACGTATTGGTTCCTTGAATTTTATTTCAAAATGCCAGCGACGAATTGGTTCCTTGAATTTTTTTTCAAAGTGCCAGCGGCGTGTTGTTTTCGTAATTATTATTTCAAATTGCCAGCGACGTATTGGTTCCTTGAATTTTATTTCAAAATGCCAGCGACGAATTGGTTCCTTGAATTTTATTTGAATGTGCCAGCGGCGCATTAGTTTCTTGAATTTTGATTCAAAGTACCAGCGACGAATTGGTTTCTTGAATTTTATTTGAATGTGCCAGCGGCGCATTAGTTTCTTAATTATTATTTTAAATTGTCAGCGACGTATTGGTTCCTTGAATTTTATTTCAAAGTGCAAGCGACGAATTGGTTGCTTGAATTTTTTTTCAAAGTGCCAGGGGCGTATTAGTTTCTTAATTTTTATTTCAAAGTGCCTGCGGCGTATTGGTTTTTTGAATTCTATTTATTCGTGCCAGAGGCATACTGGTTTCTTCAATTTTATTTTATAGTGCCAGCGGTGCATTTATTTCTTAATTTTTATTCAAAAATTCCAGCGTCGTGTTGTCTTCTTAATTATTATTTTAAATTGCCAGCGATATATTGGTTCCTTGAATTTTATTTTAAAGTGCCAGCGACGAATTGGTTCCTTGAATTTTATTTTGATTTGCCAGAGGCATAAGGGTTTCCGGAATTTCATTTCAATGTTACAGCGGCGTATTAGTTTCTTAAACTTTAGTTCATTGTGCCAGCGACGTATTGGTTCCTTAAATTTTATTTCAAAGTGCAAGCGACGAATTGGTTCCTTGAATTTTATTTCAATGTGCCAGCGACGCATTAGTTTCTTGAATTTTGATTCAAAGTACCAGCGACGAATTGGTTGCTTGAATTTTTTTTCAAAGTGCCATGGGCGTATTGGTTTCTTAATTTTTAGTTCAAAATGCCTGCGGCGTATTGGTATTTTAAATTCTATTTCAATGTGCCAGCGGCGTATTGGTTTCATCAATTTTATTTTAAAATGCCGGCGTTGCATTTATTTCCTAATTTT
>NW_026535019.1:0-1458 GCF_026225885.1 Hylaeus anthracinus
TTTTTTGAATTCTATTTCTTCGTGCCAGCGGCGTATTGGTTTCTTCAGCTTTATTTTATAGTGCCAGCGGTGGATTTATTTCTTAATTTTTATTCAAAAATTCCAGCGGCGTGTTGTCTTTTTAATTATTATTTTAAATTGCTAGCGACGTATTGGTTCCTTGAATTTTATTTCAAAGTACCAGCGTCGTATTGGTCCCTTGAATTTTATTTCAATTTTTAGCAGCGTAATGGTTTCTTCAATTTTATTTTAATGTGCCAGCGGCGTATTGCTTTCTTTATTTTGATTTCAAAGCGCCAGCGACGTATTGGTTCCTTAAATTTTATTTCAAAGTGCAAGCGACGAATTGGTTTCATGAATTTTTTTTCAAAGTGCCAGGGGCGTACTGGTTTCTTAATTATTATTTTAAATTGTCAGCGACGTATTGGTTCCTTGAATTTTATTTCAAAGTGCAAGCGACGAATTGGTTGCTTGAATTTTTTTTCAAAGTGCCATGGGCGTATTGGTTTCTTAATTTTTATTTCAAAGTACCTGCGGCGTATTGGTATTTTGAATTCTATTTTAATGTGCCAGCGGCGTATTGGTTTCTTCAATTTTATTTTAAAATGCCAGCGTTGCATTTATTTCCTAATTTTTATTTCAAAGTGCCAGCGTGGTATTGGTTCCTTGAATTTTATTTCAATTTGCCAGAGGCATAAGGGTTTCCGGAATTTTATTTCAATGTTACAGCGGCGTATTAGTTTCTTAAATTTTAGTTCAATGTGCTAGCGGCGTATTGGTTTTTTGAATTCTATTTCTTCGTGCTAGCGGCGTATTGGTTTCTTCAGCTTTATTTTATAGTGCCAGCGGTGCATTTATTTCTAAATTTTTATTGGAAAGTGCCAGCGGCGTGTTGTTTTCTTAATTATTATTTTAAATTGCCAGCGACGTATTGGTTCCTTGAATTTTATTTCAAAGTACCAGCGTCGTATTGGTTCCTTGAATTTTATATCAATTTACAGCGGCGTAATGGTTTCTTCAATTTTATTTTAATGTGCCAGCGGCGTATTGCTTTCTTTATTTTGATTTCAAGGCGCCAGCGACGTATTGGTTCCTTGAATTTTATTTCAAAGTGCAAGCGACGAATTGGTTTCTTGAATTTTTTTTCAAAGTGCCAGGGGCGTATTGGTTTCTTAATTTTTAGTTCAAAATGCCTGCGGCGTATTGGTATTTTAAATTCTATTTCAATGTGCCAGCGGCGTATTGGTTTCATCAATTTTATTTTAAAATGCCGGCGTTGCATTTATTTCCTAATTTTTATTTAAAGTGCCAGCGTCGTATTGGTTCCTTGAATTTTATTTTAATTTGACAGAGGCATAAGGGTTTCCGGAATTTTATTTCAATGTTACAGCGGCGTATTAGTTTCTTAAACTTTAGTTCAATGTGCTAGCGGCGTATTGGTTTTTTGAATTCTATTTC
>NW_026535020.1:0-1022 GCF_026225885.1 Hylaeus anthracinus
GTGCCAGCGGCGCATTAGTTTCTTGAAGTTTATTTTAATGTGCCAGCGGCGTATTGGTTTCTTAATTTTTATTTCAAAGTGCCTGCGGCGTATTGGTTTTTTGAATTCTATTCTAATGTGCCAGCGGCGTATTGGTTTCTTCAATTTTATTTTAAAGTTCCAGCGTTGCATTTATTTCCTAATTTTTATTTCAAAGTGCCAGTGTCGTATTGGTTCCTTGAATTTTATTTTAATTTGCCAGAGGCATAAGGGTTTCCTGAATTTTATTCCAAAGTTACAGCGGCGTATTAGTTTCTTAAATTTTAGTTCAGTGTGCTAGCGGCGTATTGGATTCTTCAGTTTTATTTTATAGTGCCAGCGTCGTATTGGGTTCTTAAATTTTATTTCAAAGTGCCTGCGGCGTATTGGTTTTTTTAATTCTATTTCAATGTGCCAGCGGCGTATTGGTTTCTTCAATTTTATTTTAAAGTGCCAGCGTCGTATAGGTTCCTTGAATTTTATTTCAAAGTACCAGCGTCGTATTAGTTCCTTGAATTTTATTTTATTTTGCCAGAGGCATAAGGGTTTCCTGAAGTTTATTTTAATGTGCCAGCGGCGTAATGGTTTCGTCAATTTTATTTAAATGTGCCAGCGGCGTATTGCTCTCTTAATTTTGATTTTGAAGCGCCAACGACGTATTGGTTCTTTGAATTTTATTTCAAAGTGCAAGCGACGAATTGGTTTCTTGAATTTTTTTTCAAAGTGCCAGCGGCGTATTGTTTTCTTAATTTTTATTTCAAAGTGCCTGCGGCGTATTGGTTTTTTTAATTCTACTTCAATGTGCCAGCGGCGTATTGGTTTCTTCAATTTTATTTTAAAGTGCCAGCGTTGCATTTATTTCCTAATTTTTATTTCAAAGTGCCAGCGGCGTAATGGTTTCTTGAAGTTTATTTTAATGTGCCAGCGGCGTAATGGTTTCTACAATTTTATTTCAATGTGCCAGCGGCGTATTGTTTTCTTAATTTTTATTTCAAAGTGCCTGC
>NW_026535021.1:0-1243 GCF_026225885.1 Hylaeus anthracinus
GTGCCAGCGGCGTATTGTTTTCTTAATTTTTATTTCAAAGTGCCTGCAGCGTATTGGTTTTTTGAATTTTATTTCAATGTGCCAACGACGTATTGGTTCCTTGAATTTTATTTCAAAGTGCAAGCGACGAATTGGTTCCTTGAATTTTATTTCAAAGTGCCAGCGTCGTATTGGGTTCTTAAGATTTATTTCAAAGTGCCTGCGGCGTATTGGTTTTTTTAATTCTATTTCAATGTTACAGCGGCGTATTAGTTTCTTAAGTTTTAGTTCAATGTGCTAGCGGCGTATTGGTTTTTTGAATTCTATTTCTTCGTGCCAGCGGCGTATTGGTTTCTTCAGTTTTATTTCAATGTGCCAGCGGCGTATTGGTTTCTTCAATTTTATTTTAAAGTGCCAGCGTTGCATTTATTTCCTAATTTTTATTTCAAAGTGCCAGCGGCGTATTGGTTTCTTCAGTTTTATTTCAATGTGCCAGCATCGCATTAGTTTCTTGAAGTTTATTTTAATGTGCCATCGGCGTACTGGTTTTTTAATTCTATTTCAATGTGCCAGCGGCGTATTGGTTTCTTCAATTTTATTTTAAAGTGCCAGCGTCGTATTGGTTCCTTGAATTTTATTTCAAAGTTCCAGCGTTGCATTTATTTCCTAATTTTTATTACAAAGTGCCAGTGTCGTATTGGTTCCTTGAATTTTATTTTAATTTGCCAGAGGCATAAGGGTTTCCTGAATTTTATTTCAAAGTTACAGCGGCGTATTAGTTTCTTAAATTTTATTTCAATGTGCCAGCGCCGTCTTGGTTCCTTGAATTTTATTTCAAAGTACCAGCGTCCTATTGGTTCCTTGAATTTTATTTCAATGTGCCAGCAGCGCCTGAGTTTCTTGAATTTTATTATAATGTGCCACGGCGTAATGGTTTCTTGAAGTTTATTTTAATGTGCCAGCGGAGTAATGGTTTCTTCAATTTTATTTCAATGTGCCAGCGGCGCATTAGTTTCTTGAAGTTTATTTTAATGTACCAGCGGCGTATTGGTTTCTTAATTTTTATTTCAAAGTGCCTGCGGCGTATTGGTTTTTTCAATTCTATTCTAATGTGCCAGCGGCGTATTGGGTTCTAAAATTTTATTTCAAAGTGCCTGCGGCGTATTGGTTTTTTTAATTCTATTTCAATGTTACAGCGGCGTATTAGTTTCTTAAATTTTAGTTCAATGTGCTAGCGGCGTATTGGTTTTTTGAATTCTATTTC
>NW_026535022.1:0-1322 GCF_026225885.1 Hylaeus anthracinus
GTCGTAATGGGTTCTTAAATTTTATTTTAATTTGCCAGGGTCGTATTAGTTCCTTGAATTTTATTTCAATGTGCCAGCGGCGCATTAGTTTCTTGAATTTTGATTCAATGTGCCAGCGGCGTATTGTTTTCTTAATTCTTATTTCAAGGTGGCAGCGACGTTTTGGTTCCTTGAATTTTATTTCAAAATGCCAGCGTCGTATTTGTTCCTTGAATTTTATTTCAATTTGCCAGCGTCGTATTGGTTTCTTGAATTTTTTTTCATAGTGCCAGCGGCGTACTGGTTTCTTAATTTTTATATCAATGTACCGGCGGCGTATTGGTTTCTTCAATTTTATTTTAAAGTGCGAGCGTTGCATTTATTTCCTAATTTTTATTTCAAAGTGCCAGCGTCGTATTGGTTCCTTGAATTTTATTTTAATTTGCCAGAGGCATAAGGGTTTCCGGAATTTTATTTCAATGTTACAGCGGCGTATTAGTTTCTTAAATTTTAGTTCAATGTGCTAGCGGCGTATTGGTTTTTTGAATTCTATTTCTTCGTGCCAGCGGCGTATTGATTTCTTCAGCTTTATTTTATAGTGCCAGCGGTGCATTTTTTTCTAAATTTTTATTTGAAAGTGCCAGCGGCGTGTTGTTTTCTTAATTATTATTTTAAATTGCCAGCGACGTATTGGTTCCTCGAATTTTATTTCAAAGTACCAGCGTCGTAATGGTCCCTTGAATTTTATTTCAATTTTTAGCGTCGTAATGGTTTCTTGAAGTTTATTTTAATGTGCCAGCGGTGTAATGGTTTCTTCAATTTTATTTCAATGTGCCAGCGGCGTATTGCTCTCTTAATTTTGTTTTCAAAGCGCCAACGACGTATTAGTTCCTTGAATTTTATTTCAAAGTGCAAGCGACGAATTGGTTCCTTGAATTCTATTTCAATGTGCCAGCGGCGTATTGTTTTCTTCAATTTTATTTTAATTTGCCAGAGGCATAAGGGTTTCTTGAATTTCATTTGAATGTTACAGCGGCGTATTAGTTTCTTATATTTTATTATAATGTGCCAGCGGCGTAATGGTTTCTTGAAGTTTAATTTAATGTGCCAGCGGCGTATTGGTTTCTACAATTTTATTTCAAAGTGCCAGCGACGAATTGGTTCCTTGAATTTTATTTCAATGTGCCAGTTACGCATTAGTTTCTTGAATTTTGATTCAATGTGCTAGCGGCGTATTGTTTTCCTAATTCTTATTTCAAGGTGGCAGCGACGTATTGGTTTTTTTAATTCTATTTCAATGTGCCAGCGGCGTATTGGTTTCTTCAATTTTATTTTAAAGTGCC
>NW_026535023.1:0-1396 GCF_026225885.1 Hylaeus anthracinus
AATAAAATTTAAAAAGCATTACGCTGCTGGCAGTTTAAAATAAAATTCAAGAAAGCATTACGCCGCTAGCACTGCGAAACGAAATTTAAGAGAGCATTACGCCGCTGGCAGCTTGAAATAAAGTTTAAAAAGCATTACGCCGCTGACATTTTGAAATAAAATTTAAGAAAGCATTACGCCGCTGGCAGTTTGAAATAAAATTTAAGAAAGCATTACGCCGCTGGCACAGCGAAATGAATTTAAGAAAGCATTACGTCGCTGACACTTTGAAATAAATTTAAAGAAAGCAATACGCCGCTGGCTCAGTGAAATGAAATGTAAGAAAACAATACCGCGCAGGCACTGCAAATTAAAATTTGAGAGAGCAATACGCCGCTGGCACTTTGAAATAAAATTTAAAAAGCATGACGCCGCTGGCAGTTTAAAATAAAATTTAAGAAAGCATTACGCTGCTGGCACTGCGAAATGAAATTTAAGAAAGCATTACGCCGCTGGCATTTCTAAATAAAATTTAAGAAAGCATTGCGCTGATGGCATTTTAAAATAAAATTTAAGAAAGCAAAACGCCGCTGGTGCGTTGAAATAATTTTTAAGAAAGAATTACGCGGCTGGCACTTTGAAATAAACTTTAGACAAGCAATATGCCGCTGGAATTATAAAAATCTAATTTAAGGTAGCATTGCGCTGCTGGCGTTTTGAAATAAAATTTAAGAGAACACTACGCCGCTGGCACTGCGAAATGAAATTCAAGGCAGCATTACGCCGCTGGCAGTTTGAAATAAAATTTAAGAAAGCATTACGCCGCTGGCAGTTTGATATAAAATTAGGGAAAGCATTGGGCCGCTGGCACTTTGAAATAAAATTTAAGAAAGAATTACGCCGCTGGCATTTTGCAATAAAATTTAAAAAGCATTACGCCGCAGGCACTTTAAAATATTATTTACGAAAGCAATACGCCGCTGGTACTTTGAAAGAAAATTACAGGAAGCATTACGCCCATGGCACCGCGAAATGAAATTAAAGAAAGCAATACGACGCTAGCATTTAGAAATAGAATTTAAGAAAGCATTACGCCGCTGGCAGTTTGAAATAAAATTTAAGAAAGCATTACGCCGCTGGCACTGCGAAATGAAATTTAAGAGAGCAATACGCCGCTGGCAGTTTGAAATAAAATTTAAGAAAGCATTACGCCGCTGGCACAGTGAAATGAAATTTAAGAAAACTATACGATCCTGGAACTCTAAAATAAAGGTTAAGAAAGCATTACGCCGCTGGAATTTTGAAATAAAATTTAAGAAAGCATTACGCCGCTGGTAGTTTCGAAATTAAATTTAAGAAAGCATTGCGTTGCTGGCACTGCGAAATGAAATTTAAGAGAGCAATACGCCGCTGGCAG
>NW_026535024.1:0-1146 GCF_026225885.1 Hylaeus anthracinus
TTATGCCGCTGGTACATTGAAAGAAAATTACAGAAAGCATTACGCCCCTAGCACCGTGAAATGAATTTTAAGAAAACAATACAACGCTGGTAGTTTGAAATTAAATTTAAGAAAGCGTTGCGTTGCTGGCGTTTCGAAGTAAAATTTTAGAAAGCATTACGCCGCTGGCACTGCGAAATAAAATTTAAGAGAGCATTACGCCGCTGGCAGCTTGAAATAAAATTTAAAAAGCATTACGCCGCTGGCATTTTGAAATAAAATTTAAGAAAGCATTACGCCGCTGGCAGTTTGAAATAAAATTTAAGAAAGCATTACGTCGCTGGCATTTTGAAATAAAATTTAAGAAAGCAATACGCCGCCGGCTCAGTGAAATGAAATGTAAGAAAACAATACCGCGCAGGCACTGCAAATTAAAATTTGAGGGAGCAATACGCCGCTGGCATTTTGAAATGAAATTTAAGAAAGCATTACGCTGCTGGTAGTTTATAATAAAATTTAAGAAAGCATTGCGCTGCTGGCACTTTGAAATAAAATTTAAGAAAGCATTACGCCGCTGGCATTCTGCAATAAAATTCAAAAAAGCATTACGCCGCAGGCACTTTAAAATAATATATACGAAAGCAATACGCCGCTGGCAGTTTGAAATAAAATTTAAGAAAGCATTACGCCGCTGGCACTGCGAAATGAAATTTAAACGAGCAATACGCCACTGGCACTTTCAAATAAAATTTAAAGAAAGCAATACGCCGCTGGCACAGTGAAATGAAATTTAAGAAAACTATACGATCCTGGAACTCTGAAATAAAGGTTAAGAAAGCATTACGCCGCTAGATTTTTGAAATAAAATTTAAGAAAGCATTACGCCGCTGGCATTTTGCAATAAAATTCAAGAAAGCATTACGCCGCAGGCACTTTAAAATAGTATTTACGAAAGCAATACGCCGCTGGTACTTTGAAAGAAAATTACAGGAAGCATTACGCCCATGGCACCGCGAAATGAAATTTAAGAAAGCAATACGACGCTGGCATTTAAAAATAGAATTTAAGAAAGCATTACGCCGCTGGCAGTTTGAAATAAAATTTAAGAAAGCATTACTCCGCTGGCACTGCGAAATGAAATTTAAGAGAGCAATACGCCGCTGGCAG
>NW_026535025.1:0-1238 GCF_026225885.1 Hylaeus anthracinus
TGCATTTTTAAATTTTACCTCGGAGCGCCAGCTGCGTATTGCTTTGTTAAATTTAAATTCAAAATGCCGGCGGCGTAATGTTTTCTTAAATTTTCTTTCAAACTGACGTCCGCGTACTGCTTTCTTAAATTATATTTCAAAGTGACAGCGGCGTATAGCTTTCTTAAATTTAATTTCAAAGTGCCAGCGGCGTATTGCATTCTTAAATTTTACCTCAGAGCGCCAGCGGCGTATTGCTTACTTAAATTTTATTTCAAAGTGCCAGCGGCGTATTGTTTTCTTAAATTTCATTTCAAAGTGCCAGTGGCAAAGTGCATTCTAAAATTTTACCTCAGAGCTCCAGCGGCGTATAGCTTTGTTAAATTTAAATTCAAAATGCCGGCGGCGTAATGTTTTCTTAAATTTTATTTCAAAGTGACAGCGGCCTAGTGCATTCTTAAATTTTACTTCATAGCGCCAGCGGCGTATTGCTTTGTTAAATTTAAATTCAAACTGGCATCCGCGTATTGCTGTCTCAAATTTTATTTCAAAGTGCCAGCGGCGTAGTTCATTCTTAAATTTTACCTCAGAGCGCCAGCAGCGTATTGCTTTCATAAATTTGAATTCAAAGTGCCAGCGGCGTATCGGGTTTCTAAATTTTACTTTCAAATTAGCTTTCGCGTATTGCTTTCTTAAATTTTATTTCAAAGTGCCAGCGGCGTAATGCTTTCTTAAATTTAAATTCAAAGTGCCAGCGGCGTATTGCTTTCTTAAATTTCATTTCAAAGTGCCAGTGGCGTATTGTTTTCTTAAATTTAAATTGAAAATGCCAGCGGCGTAATGTTTTCTTGAATTTTCATTGAAACTGGCTACCGCCTATTGCTTTCCTAAATCTAATTTCAAAGTGCTAGCGGCGTATTACAAACTTAAATTTTACATGAGAGTGCCAGCGGCGTATAGCTTTGTTAAATTTAAATTCAAAATGCCGGCGGCGTATTGTTTTCTTGAATTTTCATTCAAACTGGCTACCGCGTACTGCTTTCTTAAATTATATTTCAAAGTGACAGCGGCGTATTGCTTTCCTAAATTTTATTTCAAAGTGCCAGCGGCGTAGTGCATTCCTAAATTTTACCGTATAGCGCGAGCGGCGTGTTTCTTTGTTAAATTTAAATTCAAAGTGCCAGCGGCGTAATGTTTTCTTAAATTTTATTCCAAAGTGACAGCGGCCTAGTGCATTTTTAAATTTTACCTCATAGCGC
>NW_026535026.1:0-1374 GCF_026225885.1 Hylaeus anthracinus
AAATTTAAGAAAGCATTACGCCGCTGGCAGTTTGAAATGAAATTTAAAAAAGCATTACGCTGCTGGCATTGCGAAATGAAATTTAAGAGGGCATTACGCTGCTGGTAGTTTAAAATAAAATTTAAGAAAGCATTGCGCTGCTGGCAGTTTGAAATAAAATTTAAGAAAGTATTACGCCGCTGGCACTGCAAATAGAAATTTAAGGGAGCAATACGCCGCTGGCATTTTAAAATAAAATTTAAGAAAGCATTACGCCGCTGGTAGTTTAAAATAAAATTTAAGAAAGCATTGCGCTGCTGGCAGTTTGAAATAAAATTTGAGAAAGCATTACGCCGCTTGCATTTTGAAATAAAATTTAAGAAAGTATTACGCCACTGGCACTTTAAAATAATATTTAAAAAAGTATTACGCCACTGGCACTTTGAAATAATATTTAAGAAATCAATACGACGCTGGCTCCTTGGTATAAACTTTAGACAAGCGATGCGCCGCTGGCACTATGAAATATAATTCAAGAAAGCATTCCGCCTCTGGCAGTCTGAAATAAAATTTAAAAAAGCATTTCGCCGCTGGCAGTTTGAAATAAAATTTAAGAAATCATTACGCCACTGGTAGTTTAAGATGAAATTTAAGAAAGCATTACGCCGCTGGCACTGCGAAGTGAAATTTAAGAGAGCAATACGCCGCTGGCAGTTTAAAATAAATATTAAGAAAGCTTTACGCCGCTGGTTGTTTAAAATATAATTTAAGAAAGCATTGCGTTGCTGGCGTTTTGAAATAAAATTTAAGAAAGAATTACGCCGCTGGCACAGCGAAATAAAATTTAAGAGACCATTACGCCGCTGGCAGCTTGAAATAAAATTTAAAAAGCATTACGCCGCTGGCATTTTGAAATAAAATTTAAGAAAGCAATACGCCGCTGGCAAGTGGAAATTAAATTTAAGAAAGCAATACGACGCTGGCAGCTTAATATAAACTTTAGACAAGCGATAATCCGCTGGCACTATAAAAAATATAATTTAAGAAAGCCTTCCGCCGCTGGCATTTTCAAATAAAATTTAAAAAAGCCTTACGCCGCTGGCAGTTTGAAATAAAATTCAAGAAAGTATTACGACGCTGGCACTGCGAAATGAAATTTAAGAGAGCAATACGCCGCTGGCATTTTGAAATAAAATTTAAGAAAGCATTACGCTGCTGGCAATTTAAAATAAAATTTAAGAAAGTATTGCGCTGCTGGCAGTTTGAAATAAAATTTAAGAAAGTATTACGCCGCTGGCACTGCGAATAGAAATTTAAGAGAGCAATACGTCACTGGCATTTTAAAATAAAATTTAAGAAAGCATTACGCCGCTGGCAATTTGAAATAAAATTAAG
>NW_026535027.1:0-2703 GCF_026225885.1 Hylaeus anthracinus
TTTCCTAAATTCTATTTCAGAGTGCCAACGGCGTATTGATATTCTAATTTATATTTCAAAATGCCAACATCGTATTGCTTTCCTAAAGTCTATTTCAAAGTGCCAGCGGCGTATTGATTTTCTAAATTCTATTTCAAAGTGCAAACGGCGTAATGCTTTTCTAAATTCTACTTTTAAGTGCCAGCGGCGTATTGCTTTCCTAAATTCTATTTCAATGTGCCAGCCGCGTAATGCTTACTTAAAATACATTTGAAAGTGCCAACGGCGTATTGCTTTCCTAAATTCTATTTCAAAGTGCCAGTGGCGTAGTGCTTATTTAAATTGTATTTCAAAGTGCCAACGGCGTATTGCTTTCTTAAATTCGACTTCAAAGTGCCAGCGGCGTATTGCTTTCCTGAATTCTATATCAAAGTGCCAGCGGCGTCTTGCTTTCCTCAATTTTATTTCAAAGTGCCAACGGCGTATTGCTTTCTTAAATTCTACTTCAAAGTGCCAGCGGCGTATTGCTTTCCTGAATTCTATATCAAAGTGCCAGCGGCGTCTTGCTTTCTTCAATTTTATTTCAAAGTGCCAACGACGTATTGCTTTCTTAAATTCTACTTCAAAGTGCCAGCGGCGTATTGCTTTCCTGAATTCTATTTCAAAGTGCCAACGGCGTATTGCTTTTCTAAATTCTATTTCAAAGTGCCAACGGCGTATTGCTTTCCTAAATTCTATTTCAAAGTGCCAGCGGCGTATTGATTTTCTATATTCAATTTCAATGTGCCAGCGGCGTAGTGCTTACCTAAATTTTATTTCAAAGTGCAAACGGCGTATTGCTTTCCTAAATTCTACTTCAAAGTGCCAGCGGCGTATTGCTTTTCTGAATTCTATTCCAAAGTGCCAACGGCGTATTGCTTTTCTAAATTCTATTTCAAAGTGCCAGCGCCGTATTGTAGTTCTGAAATTTATTTTAAAGTGCCAACGGCGTATTGCTTACCTAAATTCTACTTCAAAGTGCCAGCGGCGTATTGCTTTCCTAAATTCTATTTCAAAATGCCAGCGGCGTATTGATTTTCTAAATTCTATTTCAAAGTGCCAGCGCCGTATTGTAGTTCTGAAATTTATTTCAAAGTGCCAACAGCGTATTGCTTACCTAAATTCTACTTTAAAGTGCCAGCGGCGTATTGCTTTCCTGATTTCTATCACAAAGTGCAAACGGCGTAAAGCTTTCCTTAATTCTATTTCAATGTGCCAGGGACGTATTGCTTTCCTAAATTCTATATCAAAGTTTCAGCGGCGTCTTGCTTTTCTAAATTTTATTTCAAAGTGCCAACGGCGTATTGCTTTCCTAAATTTTATTTCAAAGTGCCAGCGGCGTATTGATTTTCCAAATTCTATTTCAAAGTGACAACGGCGTATTGCTTCCATAATTATATTTCAAGGTGCCTGCGACGTATTGCTTTCCTAAATTCTATTTCAAAGTGCCAACAGCGTATTGCTTTCCTTAATTCTATTTTAAAGTGCAAGTGGCGTATTGATTTCCTAAATTGTATTTCAATGTGCCAGCGGCGTAGTGCTTATTTAAATTGTATTTCAAAATGCCAGCGGCGTCTTGCTTTCCTAAATATTATTTCAAAGTGCCAACCGCGTAATGCGTTCCTAAATTCTATTTCAATGCGCTAGCGGCGTAGTGGTTTACCTAATTTTATTTCAAAGTGCCAACTGCGTATTGATTTCCTAAATTCTATTTCAAAGTGCCAACGGCGTATTGATTTCTTAAATTCGATTTTAATGTGCAAGCGACGAATTGCTTTCCTAAATTCTATTTCAAAGTGCCAGCCGCGTATTGATTTTCTAAATTCAATTTCAATGTGCCAGCGGCGTATTGATTTTCTAATTTCTATTTCAAAGTGCCAGCACCGTATTGTAGTTCTAAATTTATTTCAAAGTGCCAACAGCGTATTGCTTACCTAAATTTTATTTCAAAATGCCAACGGCGTATTGATTTTCTAAATTCTAATTCAAAGTGCCAACGGCGTATTGCTTCCATAATTCTATTTCAAGGTGCCAGCGCCGTATTGCTTTCCTAAATTCTATTTCAATGTGCCATCGGCGTAGTGCTTATTTAAATTGTATTTCAAAATGCCAGCGCCGTATTGTAGTTCGGAAATTTATTTCAAAGTGCTAACGGCGGATTGCTTACCTAAATTTTATTCCAAAGTGCCAACGGCGTATTGCTTTCCTAAATTCTATTTCAAAGTGCCAGTGGCGTAGTGCTTATTTAAATTGTATTTCAAAATGCCAGCGCCGTATTGTAGTTCTGAAATTTATTTCAAAGTGCCAACGGCGTATTGCTTACCTAAATTTTATTTCAAAGTGCCAACGGCGTATTGCTTTCCTAAATTCTATTTCAAAGTGCCAGCGGCGTATTGATTTTCTAAATTCTAATTCAAAGTGCCAGCGACGTATTGCTTTCCTGAATTCTATTTCAAAGTGCCAACGGCGTTTTGCTTTCCTAAATTTTATTTTAAAATGCCAACGGCGTATTGCTTTCCTAAATTTTATTTCAAAATGCCAACGGCGTATTGCTTTCCTAAATTCTATTTCAAAGTGCCAGTGGCGTAGTGCTTATTTAAATTGTATTTCAAAGTGCCATCGGCGTAATGCTTTCCTTAATTCTATTTCAATGTGCCAGCGACGTATTGCTTTCCTAAATTCTAT
>NW_026535028.1:0-319 GCF_026225885.1 Hylaeus anthracinus
AATTCTATTTCAAAGTGCCAACGGCGTATTGCTTCCATAATTCTATTTCAAAGTGCCAGCGACGTATTGCTTTCCTTAATTCTATTTCAATGTGCCAGGTGCGTAATGCTTACCTAAAATTTATTTGAAAGTGCCAACGGCGTATTGCTTTCCTAAATTCTATTTCAAAGTGCCAACAGCGTATTGCTTTCCTTAATTATATTTTAAAGTGCCAGTGGCGTATTGATTTCCTAAATTGTATTTCAATGTGCCAGCGGCGTAGTGCTTATTTAAATTGTATTTCAAAATGCCAGCGCCGTATTGTAGTTCTGAAATTATT
>NW_026535028.1:419-1187 GCF_026225885.1 Hylaeus anthracinus
TATTTTAAAGTGCCAACGGCGTATTGCTTCCATAATTCTATTTCAAGGTGCCAGCGCCGTATTGCTTTCCTAAATTCTATTTCAATGTGCCAGCGGCGTAGTGCTTATTTAAATTGTATTTCAAAATGCCAGCGCCGTATTGTAGTTCTGAAATTTATTTCAAAGTGCTAACGGCGTAGTGCTTATTTAAATTGTATTTCAAAATGCCAGCGCCGTATTGTAGTTCTGAAATTTATTTTAAAGTGCCAACAGCGTATTGCTTACCTAAATTTTATTTCAAAATGCCAACGGCGTATTGATTTTCTAAATTGTAATTCAAAGTGCCAACGGCGTATTGCTTCCATAATTCTATTTCAAAGTGCCAGCGACGTATTGCTTTCCTTAATTCTATTTCAATGTGCCAGCTGCGTAATGCTTACCTAAAATTTATTTAAAAGTGCCAACGGCGTATTGCTTTCGTCAATTCTATTTCAAAGTGCCAACAGCGTATTGCTTTCCTTAATTATATTTTAAAGTGCCTGTGGCGAATTGATTTCCTAAATTCTATTTCAAAGTGCCAGCGGCGTAATGCTTACTTAAAATTTATTTGAAAGTGCCAACGGCGTACTGATTTTCTAAATTCTATTTCAAAGGGCCAACGGCGTATTGCTCACCTAAATTTTATTTCAAAGTGCAAACGGCGTATTGCTTTCCTGATTTCTATTACAAAGTGCAAACGGCGTAAAGCTTTCCTTAATTCTATTTCAATGTGCCAGCGACGTATTGCTT
>NW_026535029.1:0-1797 GCF_026225885.1 Hylaeus anthracinus
ATAAAATTTAAGAAAGCATTACGCCGCTGGGAGTTTGAAATAAGATTTAAAAAAGCACTACGCCGCTGGCACTGCAAAATGAAATTTACGAGAGCTATACGCAATTGGCACTTTGAAATAAAATTAAAGAAAGCATTACGCCTATAGCACTGTGATATTATATTTAATACAGCATAACGCCGCTGACAGTTTAAAATAAAATTTAAGAAAGCAATGCGCCGCTGGCATTTTGAAATAAAATTAGGGAAAGCAATAAGGCCCTGGCATTTTAAAATAAAATTTAAGAATGCATTACGCCGCAAGCAGTTTGATATAAAATTTAATAAAGCATTACGCCGCTGGCGGTTTAATATAAAATTTAAGAAAGCATTACGCTGATGGCAGTTTGAAACAAATTTAATAAAGCATTACGCCACTGGCAGTTTGATATAAAATTTAAGAAAGCATTACGCCACTGGGAGTTTAAAATAAGATTTAAAAAAGCACTACGCCGCTGGCACTGCAAAATGAAATTTACGAGAGCAATACGCCATTGGCACTTTGAAATAAAATTTAAGAAATCATTACGCCTATGTCACTGTGATATAAAATTTAATGAAGCATTACGCCGCTGGCAGTTTAAAATAAAATTTAAGAATGCATTACGCCGCTGGCAGATTAAAATAAAATTTAATACATCATTGTGCCGCTGGCAGTTTGATATAAAATTTAAGAAAGCATTACGCCTAGGGCACTGTAAAATGAAATTTAAGCAAGCATTACGTCGCTTGCAGTTTGATATAAAATTTAATAAAGCATTACGCCGCTGGCGGTTTGATATAAAATTTAAAAAAGCAATACGCCGCTGGCGGTTTGATATAAAATTTAAGAAAGCATTGCGCCACTGGCATTTTAAAATAAAATTAGGAAAAGCAATAAGGCCCTGGCATTTTGAAATGAAATTTAAGAAAGCATTACGCCGCTGGCAGTTTGATATAAAATTCAATAAAGCATTACGCCGCTGGCGGTTTGATATAAAATTTAAGGAAGCACTACGCCGCTTGCACTTTAACATAAAATTAGGAAAAGCAATAAGGCCCTGGCATTTTGAAATGAAATTTAAGAAAACATTACGCCGCTGGCAGTTCGATATAAAATTTAATAAAGCATTACGCCGCTGGCGATTTGATATAAAATTTAAGAAAGCACTACGCCGATAACAGCTTGAAACAAATTTAATAAAGCATTACGCCGCTGGCAGTTTGAAACAAATTTAATAAAGTAATACGCCGCTGGCAGTTTAATATAAAATTTAAGAAAGCATTACGCCGCTGGCGGTTTGTTATAAAATTTATGAAAGTCTTACGCCGCTGGCACTGCGAAATAAAATTTAAGAAAGCATTACGACGCTGGCAGTTTGATATAAAATTTAAGAAAGCATGACGCCGCTGGCAGTTTGAAACAAATTTAAGAAAGCATTACGCCGCTGGCACTGTGAAATAAAATTTAAGACTGCATAACGCCGCTGGCAGTTTGAAATAAAATTTGAAAAAGCAATACGCCGCTGGCACTTTAAAATTAAATTCAAAAGAGCATTACGCCTATGGCACTGTAAAATGAAATTTAAGAAAGTATTACGCCGTTGGCAGTTTGATATAAAATTCAATAAAACATTACGCCGCTGGCGGTTTGATATAAAATTTAAGAAAGCATTACGCCAAAGGCAGTTTGAAACAAATTTAAGAAAGAATTACGCCGCTGGTAGTTTTAAATAAAATTTAAGAAAGCATTACGCCGCTGGGAGTTTGAAATAAGATT
>NW_026535030.1:0-1756 GCF_026225885.1 Hylaeus anthracinus
AATTGGTGTAGAATTGGTGTAGAATTGGTGTAGAATTGGTGTAGAATTGTTGTTGAATTGGTGCAGAATTGGTGTAGAATTGGTGTAGTAGAATAAGTGTAGAATTAGTGTAGAATTGCTATAGAATTGGTGTAGAATTTGTGTGGAATTGTTGTTGAATTGGTGCAGAATTGGTGTAGTAGAATTGGTATAGATTTGGTGTAGAATTCGTGTAGAATTGGTGTAGAATTAATTTAGAGTTGTTGTTGAATTGGTGCAGAATTGGTGTAGTAGAATTGGTATAGATTTGGTGTAGAATTGGTGTATAATTGGTGTAGCAGAATTGGTATAGAATTGGTGAAGAATTCGTGTAGAATTGGTGTAGAATTAATTTAGAATTGTTGTTGAATTGGTGCAGAGTTGGTGTAGTAGAAGTGGTATAGACTTGGTGTAGAATTAGTGTAGAATTGGTGTAGTATTAGTGTAGTATAATTGGTATAGATTTTGTGTGGAATAAGTGTAGAATTGGTGTCGAATTTGTGTAGAAAGGGTGTAGTAGAATTTGTGCAGAATTGGTGTAGTAGAATTGGTGTAGAATTAGTGTAGAATTGGTATAGAATTGGTATAGAATTGGTGTATAATTCGTGCAGAATTGGTGTTGAATTGGTGTAGTGAAATTGGTGTAGCATAAGTGTAGAATTTCTATAGAATTGGTATAGATTTGGTGTAGAATTGGTGTAGAATTGGTGCAGAATTGGTGTCAAATTGGTGCAGAATTGGTGTAGAATTGGTGTAGTACTATTGGAGTAGCATAAGTTAAGAATTACTATAGAATTAGTGTAGAATTGCTATAGAATTGGTATAGAATTGGTGTAGAATTGGTGTAGAATTGGTATAGCAGAATTGGTATAGAATTGGTGTAGAATAGTTCTTGATCGTGTGTAGAATTTGTGTAGTAGAATTGGTGTAGAATTGGTGTAGAATAGGTAGCGAATTGTTGTTGAATTAGTGTAGAATTGGTGTAGAATTAGTCGATAATTGGTGCAGAATTGGTGTAGCAGAATTGGTATAGAATTAGTGTAGAATAGTTCTTGATCGTGTGTAGAATTTGTGTAGTAGAATTGGTGTAGAATTGGTGTAGAATAGGTAGCAAATTGTTGTTGAATTAGTGTAGAATTGGTGTAGAATTGGTCGAGAATTGGTACAGAATTGGTGCAAAATTAGTATAGAATTGGTGTAGATTTTGTGTAGAATTGGTGTAGTAGATTTGGTGTAGAATTCGTGTAGTAAAATTGCTGTGTAATTGTTGTAGAATTGGTATGGAATTGGTGTAGAATTGCTGTTGAATTGTTGTAGCAGAACTGGTATAGAATTGGTGTAGAATTCGTGTAGAATTAGTGTAGAATTGGTGTAGAATTGGTGTAGAATTGGTGTAGAATTGGTGTAGAATTGGTGTAGAATTGTTGTTGAATTGGTGCAGAATTGGTGTAGAATTGGTGTAGTAGAATAAGTGTAGAATTAGTGTAGAATTGCTATAGAATTGGTGTAGAATTTGTGTGGAATTGTTGTTGAATTGGTGCAGAATTGGTGTAGTAGAATTGGTATAGATTTGGTGTAGAATTCGTGTAGAATTGGTGTAGAATTAATTTAGAGTTGTTGTTGAATTGGTGCAGAATTGGTGTAGTAGAATTGGTATAGATTTGGTGTAGAATTGGTGTATAATTGGTGTAGCAGAATTGGTATAGAATTGGTGAAGAATTCGTGTAGAATTGGTGTA
>NW_026535031.1:0-1052 GCF_026225885.1 Hylaeus anthracinus
AGGAAATCATTACGCTGCTGGCACTGTGTAATAAAATTTAAAAAAGCATTACGACGCTGGCTATGTGAAATAAAATTTAAGAAAGCAATACGCTGCTAGAACTGTAAATTGAAATTTAAGAAAGAATTACGCCGCTGGTACGTTGAAATAAAATTTAAGAAAGTAATACGGCGCTAGTACTTTCAAATAAAATTTAAGAAATCATTACGGCGCTAGTACTTCGAAATATAATTTAAGAAATCATTACGCCTCTGGCACTGTGTAATGAAAATTAAAAAAGAATTACGCCGCTAGTACTTTGAAATAAATTTTAAGAATTATTACGTTGCTGACGTTTTGAAAAAAAAGTGAAGGAAGTATTACGCCGCTGGCACTGTGTAATGAAATTTGAGAAAGCAATACGCAGCTGGCACTGTAAAATAAAATTCAAGAAAGCAATACGCCGCTGGCATTGTGGAATGAAATTTAAGAAAGCAATGCGGCGCTAGTATTTTGAAATGAAATTTAAAAAAGGCATACGCCGCTGGGTTTTTGAAATAAGATTTAAAAAAGCATTACGCCGCTGGCACTGTAAAATAAAATTTAAGACAGAATTACGCCGCTGGTACTTTGAAATACAATTTAAGAATTATTACGCTGCTGACATTTTGAAATAAAATTTAAGAAAGCATTACGCCGCTGGCACTGTGTAATGAAATTTGAGAAAGCAATACGCAGCTGGCACTGTAAAATAAAATTCAAGAAAGCAATACGCCGCTGGCATTGTGAAATGAAATTTAAGAAAGCAATACGCCGCTGGCACTGTGAAATGAAATTCAAGAAAGCAAGACGCCGCTGGCACTGTAAAATGAAATTCAAGAAAACAATACGCCGCTGGCACTTTGAAATAAAATTTAAAAAAGCAATACGGCGCTAGGACTTTGAAATAAAATTTAAGAAATCATTACGCCGCTGGCACTGTGTAATGAAATTTAAGAAAGCAATACGCCTCTAGCACTGTGAAATGAAATTTAAGAAAGCAATACGCCGCTGGCACTGTGAAATGAAATTTA
>NW_026535032.1:0-1444 GCF_026225885.1 Hylaeus anthracinus
ATTTAAGAGAGCATTACGCCGCTGGCAGTTTGAAATAAAATTTAAGAAAGCATTACGCCCCTCGCACCGTAAAATGAAATTTAAGAAAACAATACGACGCTGGCATTTAGAAATAAAATAGAAGAAAGCAACGTCGCTGGCAATTTGATAAAAAATTTAAGAAAGCATTGCGATGCTTGCATTTTTAAATACAATTTAAGAATGCAATACGCCGCTGGCATTTTGAAATACAATTTAAGAAAGCTTTACGCCGCTGGCAGTTTGAAATAAAATTTAAGAAAGCATTGCGCTGTTGGCGTTTTGAAATAAAATTTAAGAAAGCATTACGCCGCTGGCAGTTTAAAATAAAATTTAAGAAAGCATTACGCCCCTGGCACCGTAAAATGAAATTTAAGAAAACAATACGACGCTGGCATTTAGAAATATGATTTAAGAAAGCAACGCCGCTGGCAATTTGATATAAAATTTAAGAAAGCATTGCGATGCTTGCATTTTAAAATACAATTTAAGAATGCAATACGCCGCTGGCAGTTTAAAATTAAATTTAAGAAAGCATTACGCCGCTGGCACTGCGAAATGAAATTTAAGAGAGCAATACACCGCTGGCACTTTGAAATAAAATTTAAGGAAGCAATACGACGCTGGCAGCTTGGTATAAACTTTAGACAAGCGATACGCCGCTGGCACTATGAAATATAATTTAAGAAAGCATTCCGCCTCTGGCAGTTTGAAATAAAATTTAAGAAAGCATTCCGCCTCTGGCAGTTTGAATAAAATTTAAGAAAGCATTACGCCGCTGTCACTTTGAAATCAAATTTAGGAAAGCATTACGCCCCTTAAACGGTGAAGTGAAATTTAAGAAAACAATACGACGCTGGCATTTAGAAATAAAATTTAAGAAAGCAACGCCGCTGGCAATTTGATATAAAATTTAAGAAAGCATTACGCCGCTGGCATTTCGAAATACAATTAAAAAAAGCATTGCGATGCTTGCATTTTGAAATACAATTTAAGAAAGCAATACGCCGCTGGCAGTTTGAAATAAAATTTAAGAAAGAATTACGCCGCTGGCAGTTTGAAATAAAATATAAGGAAGCATTACGCCGCTGGCGTTTTGAAATAAAATTTAAGAAAGCATTACGCCGCTGGCAGTTTGAAATAAAATTAAGGAAAGCATTACGCCGCTGGCACTGCGAAATGAAATTTAAGAGAGCAATACGCCGCTGGCACTTTGAAATAAAATTTAAGGAAGCAATACGACGCTGGCACCTTGGTATAAACTTTAGACAAGCGATACGCCGTTGGCACTATGAAATAAAATTTAAGAAAGCATTACGCCGCTGGCATTTTGAAATAAAATTTGAGAAAGCATTACGCCGCTGGCACTGCGAAATGAAATTTAAGAGAGCATTACGCCGCTGGCAGTTTGAAATAAAATTTAAGA
>NW_026535033.1:0-1336 GCF_026225885.1 Hylaeus anthracinus
TAAAATTTAAGGAAGCAATACGTCGTTTGCATTTTGAAATTAAATTTAAAGAAAGCTTTACGCCGCTGGCACTTTGTAATAAATTTTAAGGAAGCAATACGTCGCTGGCACTGGGAAATGAAATTTAAGTGAGCAATATGCCGCTAGCATTTTGAAATGAAATTAAGGAAAGCAATACGCCGTTGTTACTTTGTAACAAAATTTAAGGATGCAATACGACGTTGGCATTTTGAAATTAAATTCAGGAAAGCATTACGCAGCTTGCACTGCGAAATGAAATTTAAGAGAGCTATACGCCGCTAGCATTTTGAATTGAAATTAAGGAAGGCAATACGCCGTTGGTCCTTTGTAATCAAATATAAGGATGCAATACGACGTTGTCATTTTGAAATAAAATTTAAGAAAGCAATACGCCGCTGGCACTTTGAAATAAAATTCAAGAAAGCATTACGCAGCTGGTACTGCGAAATGAAATTTAAGAGAGCAATACGCCGCTAGCATTTTAAAATGAAATTAAGGAAAGCAATACGCCGTTGGTACTTTGTAATAAAATTTAAGGATGCAATACGACGTTGTCATTTTGAAATAAAATTCAGGAAAGCATAACGCCGCTGGCACTTTGAAATAAAATTTAAGAAATCATTACGCCGCTGGCACAGTCAAATGAAATTTAAGAAAGCAATTCGCTGTTGGCATTTTGACATAAAATTTAGGACAGCATTACGTCGTTTGCATTTTGAAATTAAATTTTAAGAAAGCTTTACGCCGCTGGCACTTTGTAATAAAATTTAAGGAAGCCATACGTTGCTGGCACTGGGAAATGAAATTTAAGAGAGCAATACGCCGCTAGCATTTGAAATGAAATTAAGGAAAGCAATACGCCGTCGGTACTTTGTAACAAAATTTAAGGATGCAATACGACGTTGGCATTTTGAAATTAAATTCAGGAAAGCATTACGCCGCTGGCACTGCGAAATGAAATTTAAGAGAGCAATACGCAGCTGGCATTTTGAAATAATGATTAAGAAAGCAATACGCCTATGGTAATTTGAAGTAAAATTTAAGAAAGCAATACGCCGCTGGCATTGTGAAAATACAATTTAAGTAAGCAATACGCCACTGGCACTGCGAAATGAAAATTAAGAAAGCATTACACCGTTGACAATTCGAAATGAAATTTAAAGAAGCATTACGCTACTGGCACTGTGAAATGAAATTTAAGAAAGCATTACGCCGCTAGCATTTTGAAATAAAATTTAATTAAGCATTACGCCGCTGGCACTTTGAAATAAAATTTAAGGAAGCAATACGTCGTTTGCATTTTGAAATTAAATTT
>NW_026535034.1:0-1057 GCF_026225885.1 Hylaeus anthracinus
TCAATTTTTATTCAAAATGTCAGCGGCGTAATGCTTTCTTAAATTTTATTTCACAGTGCCAGCGGCGTAATGATTTCCTAAATTTTGTTTCAAAGTACTAGATCCCCATTGCTTTTTTAAGTTTTATTTCAAAGTGCCAGCGGCGTATTGCTTTCTTAAATTGCATTACACAGTGACAGCGGCTCATTGCTTTTTTATATTTTTTTTCAACATGTCAGCGGCGTAATGATTTCTTAAATTTTATTTAAAAGTGCTAGCGGCGTATTGCTTTCTTAAATTTTATTTCACAGTGCCAGGGTTATATAGTTTTTCTTAATTTCATTTCACAGTGCCAGCGGCGTAATGATTTCCTAAACTTTATTTCAAAGTGCCAGAGACGTAATGCTTTCTTAAATTCCATTTCACAGTGCCAGTGGCTCATTGCTTTCTTATATTTCATTTCACAGTGCTAGCGGCGTAATTATTTTTTTAATTTTATTTCAAAGTGCCAGAGACGTAATGCTTTCTTAAATTTTATACCATAGTGCCAGCGGCGTATTGCTTTCTAAAATTCCATTTCACAGTGCTAGCGGCGTAATGATTTCTTAAACTTTATTTCAAAGTGCCAGCGGCGTAATTCATTCTTACATTATATTTCACAGTGTCAGCGGCTTAATGCTTTCTTCAATTTTTATTCAAAATGTCAGCGGCGTAATGCTTTTTTAAGTTTTATTTCAAAGTGCCAGCGGCGTATTGCTTTCTTACATTTTATTTCACAGTGCCAGCGGCTTAATGCTTTCTTCAATTTTTATTCAAAATGTCAGCGGCGTAATGATTTCTTAAATTTTATTTCAAAGTACCAGCGTCGTATTGCTTTCATAAATTTTATTTTAAAGTACTAGAGCCACATTGCCTTTTTAAGTTTTATTTCAAAGTGCCAGCGGCGTATTGCTTTCTTACATTTTATTTCACAGTGCCAGCGGCTTAATGCTTTCTTCAATTTTTATTCAAAATGTCAGCGGCGTAATGATTTCTTAAATTTTATTTCAAATTGCCAGCGGCGTAATGCTTTTTTCAA
>NW_026535035.1:0-1603 GCF_026225885.1 Hylaeus anthracinus
TCATTTCACAGTGCCAGTGGCGTAATGATTTCTTAAATTTTATTTCACAGTGCCAGGGTTATATTGTTTTCCTAAATTTCATTTCACAGTGCCAGCGGCGTAATGATTTCCTAAATTTTATTTCATAGTACTAGATCCCCATTGCTTTTTTAATTTTATTTCAAAGTGCCAGCGGCGTATTGCTTTTTTAAGTTTTATTTTAAAGTGCCAGCGGCGTAATGATTTCATAAATTTCATTTCACAATTCCGAAGACGTATGGCTTTCTTAAATTTCATTTCACATTGATAGTGGCGTAATGCTTTATTTGATTTTATTTCAAAGTACCAGCGACGTATTGTTCTCTTAAATTTTATTTCACAGTGCCAGCAGCGTATTGCTTTCTTAAATTCCATTTCACAGTGCCAGCGGCTCATTGCTTTCTTATATTTCATTTCACAGTGCCAGTGGCGTAATGATTTCTTAAATTTTATTTCAAAGTGCCAGCGGCGTAATGCATTCTTTAATTTTTTTTCAAAATGTCAGCGGTGTAATGATTTCTTAAATTTTATTTCAAAGTGCCAGCGGCTCATTGCTTTCTTAAATTTTATTTCACAGTGCCAGGGTTATATTGTTTTCCTAAATTTCATTTCACAGTGCCAGCGGCGTAATGATTTCCTAAATTTTATTTCATAGTACTAGATCCCCATTGCTTTTTTAAGTTTTATTTCAAAGTGCCAGCGGCGTATTGCTTTCTTACATTTTATTTCACAGTGCCAGCGGCGTATTGCTTTCTTAAATTCCATTTCACAGTGCCAGCGGCTCGTTGCTTTCTTATATTTCATTTCACAGTGCCAGTGGCGTAATGATTTTTTAAATTTTATTTCAAAGTGCCAGAGACGTAATGCTTTCTTAAATTTTATTTCAAAGTGCCAGCGGCGTATTGCTTCCTTACATTTTATTTCACAGTGCCAGCGGCGTAATGATTTCCTAAATTTTTTTTCAACACGTCAGCGGCGTAATGATTTCTTAAATTTTATTTCAAAGTGCCAGCGGCGTAATTTTTTCTTAAATTTTATTTCAAAGTGCCAGAGACGTAGTGCTTTCTTAAATTTTATTTCACAGTGCCAGGGTTATATTGTTTTCCTAAATTTCATTGCACAGTGCCAGCGGCGTAATGATTTCCTAAATTTTATTTCAACGTACTAGATCCCCATTGCCTTTTTAAGTTTTATTTCAAAGTGCCAGCGGCGTATTGCTTTCTTACATTTTATTTCACAGTGCCAGCGGCTTAATGCTTGCTTCAATTTTTATTCAAAATGTCAGCGGCGTAATGATTTCTTAAATTTTATTTCAAATTGCCAGCGGCGTAATGATTTTTTCAATTTTTTTTCAAAATGTCAGCGGCGTAATTCTTTCTTAAATTCCATTTCACAGTGCCAGCGGCGTAATGATTTCTTTGATTTTATGTTACAGTTCCAGGGTTATATTGCTTTCCTGAATTTCATTTCACAGTGCCAGCGGCGTAATTTTTTCGTAAATTCCATTTCACAGTGCCAGCGGCTCATTGCTTTCTTTCATTTCATTTCACAGTGCTAGCGGCGTAATTCTTTTTTAAATTTTATT
>NW_026535036.1:0-1010 GCF_026225885.1 Hylaeus anthracinus
CCAGCGGCGTAATTCTTTCTTAAATTTTATTTTACAGTGCCAGCGGCGTAATGCTTTCTTAAATTTCATTTCACAGTGCCAGCGGCGTAATGCTTTCTTCAATTTTTGTTCAAAAGGTGAGCGGCGTATTGATTTCTTAAATTACAATTCACAGTGCCAGGGTTACATTGTTTTCCTAAATTTCATTTCACAGTGCCAGCGGCGTAATGATTTCCTAAATTTTATTTTAAAGTACTAGATCCCCATTGCATTTTTAATTTTTATTTCAAAGTGCAAGCGTCGTATTGCTTTCGTAAATTTCATTTCACAGTGCCAGGGTTATATTGTTTTCCTAAATTTCATTTCACAGTGCCAGCGGCGTAATGATTTCCTAAATTTTATTTCAAAGTACTAGATCCCCATTGCTTTTTTAAGATTTATTTGAAAGTGCCAGCGGCGTAATTCTTTCTTAAATTCCATTTCACAGTGCCAGCGGCTCATTGCTATTTTAAATTTTATTTCACAGTTCCAGTGGCGTATTGCTTTCTTAAATTTTATTTCACAGTGCCAGCGGCGTAATTCTTTCTTTAATTTTTTTTTCAAAATGTCATCGGCGTAATGCTTTCTTAAATTTTATTTCACAGTGCTAGCGGCGTATTGCTTTCTTAAATTTCATTTCACAGTGCCAGCGTCCTATTGCTATTTTAAATTTCATTTCACAGTGCCAGCGGCGTAATTCTTTCTTAAATTTTATTTTACAGTACCAGCGGCGTAATGCTTTTTTAAGTTTTATTTCAAAGTGCCAGCGGCGTAATTCTTTTTTAAATTTTATTTTACAGTGCCAGCGGCGTAATGCTTTTTTAAGTTTTATTTCAAAGTGCCAGCGGCGTAATTATTTCTTAAATTCCATGTCACAGTGCCAGCGGCTCATTGCTTTCTTATATTTCATTTCACAGTGCCAGCGGCTCATTGCTTTCTTATATTTCATTTCACAGTGCCAGTGGCGTAATGATTTCTTAAATTTTATTTCA
>NW_026535037.1:0-1042 GCF_026225885.1 Hylaeus anthracinus
TCATTTCACAGTGCCAGTGGCGTAATGATTTCTTAAATTTTATTTCAAAGTGCTAGCGGCGTAATGATTTCCTAAATTTTTTTTCAACATGTCAGTGGCGTAATGATTTCTTAAATTTTATTTCAAAGTGCCAGCGGCGTAATGCATTCTTCAATTTTTTCTCAAAATGTCAGCGGCGTAATGATTTCTTAAATTTTATTTCAAAGTGCCAGAGACGTAATGCTTTCTTAAATTATATTTCACAGTGCCAGCAGCGTATTGCTTTCTTAAATTCCATTTCACAGTGCCAGCGGCTCATCGCTTTCTTATATTTCATTTCACAGTGCCAGTGGCGTAATGATTTCTTAAATTTTATTTCAAAGTGCCAGCGGCGTAATTCTTTCTTAAATTTTATTTTACAGTGCCAGCGGCGTAATGCTTTTTTAAGTTTTTTTTCAAAATGTCAGCGGCGTAATTCTTTTTTAAATTTTATTTCAAAGTGCCAGAGACGTAATGCTTTCTTAAATTTTATTTCACAGTGCCAGCAGCGTATTGCTTTCTTAAATTTTATTTCACAGTGCCAGCGGCTCATTGCTTTCTTATATTTCATTTTACATTGCCAGTGGCGTAATGATTTCTTAAATTTTATTCAAAGTGCCAGCGGCGTAATGCATTCTTTAATTTTTTTTCAAAATGTCAGCGGCGTAATGATTTCCTTAATTTTCTTTCAAAGTGCCAGAGACGTAATGCTTTCGTAAATTTTATTTCACATTGCCAGCCGCGTATTGCTTTCTTAAATTCCATTTCACAGTGCCAGCGGCTCATTGCTTTCTTATATTTCATTTCACAGTGCCATTGGCGTAATGATTTCTTAAATTTTATTTCAAAGTGCTAGCGGCGTAATGATTTCCTAAATTTTTTTTCAACATGTCAGTGGCGTAATGATTTCTTAAATTTTATTTCAAAGTGCCAGCGAAGTAATGCATTCTTCAATTTTTTCTCAAAATGTCAGCGGAGTAATGATTTCTTAAATTTTATTTCAAAGTGCCAGAGACGTAATGCT
>NW_026535038.1:0-1439 GCF_026225885.1 Hylaeus anthracinus
TTTTATTTCACAGTGCCAGCGGCGTAATGTTTTCTTAAATTTTATTTCAGAATGCCAACCGCGTAATGCTTTCTTAAATTTTATTTTGAAATGCCAGCTTCGTACTGCTTTCTTAAATTTTATATCAAACTGCAAGCACAGTAATGCTTTTCTAAATTTTGCTTCAAATTGCCACCGGCGAAATGCTTTCTCAAATTTCATTTCAAACTGCTAGCGGCGTAATGCATCCTTAAATTTCATTTCGTGGTGCCACCTGCGTAATCCTTTCCTTAACTTCATTTACCAGTTCCAGCGGCGTAATGCTTTCTTAAATTTCATTTCACAATGCCAGCGGCGTATTGCTTTCTTAAATTTTATTTTTCAATGCCAGCGTCGTAATGCATCCTTAAATTTCATTTCGCGGTGCCTGCGGCGTAATCCTTTCTTTAATTTTATTTCACAGTGCCAGCGGCGTAATGCTTTATTAAATGTCATTTCACAATGCGTACTGCATTCTTAAATTTTATTTCACAGTGCTAGCGACGTAATGCTTTCCTAAATTTTATTTTAAACTGCCAGCGGAGTAATGTTTTCTTAAATTTTATTTCAGAATGCCAACCGCGTAATGCTTTCTTAAGTTTTATTTCAAACTGCAAGCACAGTAATGCTTTTCTAAATTTTGCTTCAAATTGCCACCGGCGAAATGCTTTCTCAAATTTGATTTCAAACTGCTAGCGGCGTAATGATTTCTTAAATTTTATTTCACATTGCCAGCGGCGTAATGCATCCTTAAATTTTATTTCACAATGCCAGCGGCATATTGCTCTCTTAAATTTTATTTCAAACTGCCAGCGGCGTAATGCTTTCTTTAATTTTATTTCAAAGTACCAGGGGCGTAATGCACTTTGTAATTCTATATCAAAGTGCCAGCGGCATAATGCTTTCTTAAATTTTATTTCAAACTGCCAGCGGCGTACTGCTTTCTTAAACTTCATTTCACAATGCCAGCGGCATATTGCTCTCTTAAATTTTATTTCAAACTGCCAGCGGCGTATTGCGTTCTTAAATATTAATTCACAGTGCCAGCGGCATATTGCATTCTTAAATTTCATTTCACAGTGCCAGCGGCGTAATGCTTTCTTAAACTTTATTTCAAAATGCCTGCGGCGTAATGCTTTCTTAAATTTTATTTTGCAATGCCAGCGGCGTAATGCTTTCTTAAAGTTCATTTCACAGTGCCAGCGAAATATTGCATTCTTAAATTTCATTTCACAGTGCCAGCGGCGTAATGCTTTCTTTAATTTTATTTCAAAGTACCAGGGGCCTAATGCACTTTGTAATTCTATATCAAAGTGCTAGCGGCATAATGCTTTCTTAAATTTTATTTCAAACTGCCAGCGGCGTAATGGTTTCTTAAACTTCATTTCACAGTGCCATAGGCGTAATGTTTTCCTAAATTT
>NW_026535039.1:0-1227 GCF_026225885.1 Hylaeus anthracinus
AAAAATAAAATTTAAAAAAGCATTGCGCCGCTGGCAGTGTAAAATGAAATATAAGAAATCATTACGCCGCTGGCACTGTAAAATGAAATTTAAGAAAGCAATACGCCGCTGGCACTGTGAAATGAAATTCAAGAAAACAATACGCTGCTGTCATTTTGAAAAATAATTAAAGAAAGAATTACGCTACTGGCACTGTGAAATAAAATTTAAGAAAGCAATACGACGCTGGCACTGTGAAATGAAATTTAGAAAAACAGTACGCTCCGGGCACTGTGAAACGAAATTCAAGAAAGCAATACGCCGCTGGCACTTTAAAATAAAATTTAAAAACGCATTACTTCGCTGGCACTGTGAAATGAAATTAAAAAAAGCAATCATGCGCTGGCATTGTGAAATGAAATTCAGAAAAACAATACACCCCTGGCACTGTAAAATTAAATTTAAGAAAGCAATACGCCGCTGGCACTGTGAAATTAAATTTAAGAAAGCAATCATGCGCTGGCATTGTGAAATAAAATTCAGAAAAACAATACACCCCTGGCATTGTGAAATAAAATTCAGAAAAACAATACACCCCTGGCACTGTAAATTAAATTTGAGAAAGCAATACGCCGCTGGCACTGTGAAATAAAATTTAAGAAAGCATTACGCCGCAGACACTGTAAATTGAAATTTAAGAAAGAATTACGCATCTGGCACTTTGAAATAAAATTTAAGGAAGCATTACGCCTCTGGCACTCAGAAATAAAATTTAAGAAATCATTACGCCGCTAACATTTTGAATGAAAATCAAAAAAAGCATTACGCCGCTGGCACTGTGTAATGAAATTTAAGAAAGCATTACGTCGCTGGCACTGTTAAACAAAATTTAAAAAAGCATTACGTCGCTGGCACTGTGAAATAAAATTTTAGAAAGCAATACGACGCTTGCATTTCGAAATAAAATTTATAAAAACATTACGCCGCTGGCACTGTGAAATGAAATTTAAGAGAGCAATACGCCGCTGGCATTGTGAAATGAAATTTAGAAAAACAGTACGCCCCGGGCACTGTGAAATAAAATTTAAGAAAGCAATTCGACGCTGGCACTGTGAAATGAAATTCAAGAAATCAATACGCCGCTGGCACTTTGAAATAAAATTTAAAAAAGCATTACAACGCTGGTACTGGAAAAAGAAATATAAGAAAGCATTACGTCGCTGGCACTGTGAAATGAAATTGAAAAAA
>NW_026535040.1:0-2380 GCF_026225885.1 Hylaeus anthracinus
ATTTGGTACAAACTGCCATCGGCGTAATGCTTTCTTAAATTTTATATCAAACTGCCAGCGTCGTAATGCTTTTTTAAATTTTATTTCAAAGTGCCAATGGCGTATTGCTCTCGTAAATTTCATTTTGAAGTGCCAGCGGCGTAATGCTTTCTTATATTTGGTACAAACTGCCAGCGGCGTATTGTTTTTTCAAATTTTATTTCAAACTGCCAGCGGCGTTATGCATTCTTAAATTTTATTTCGCAGTGCCAGCGGCGTAAGACTTTCTTTAATTTTAGAACAAACCGCCCGCGGCTTAATGCTTTATTAAATTTTATATCAAACTGCCATCGGCGTAATGCTTCCTTAAATTTTATATCAAACTGCCAGCGGCGTAATGCTTTCTTAAATTTTATATCAAACTGCCAGCGGCGTAATGTTTTATTAAATTTTATATCAAACTTCCAGCGGCGTAATGCTTTCTTAAATTTTATATAAAACTGCCAGAAGCGTAATGCTGTATTAAATTTTAAATCAAACTGCCAGCGTCGTAATGCTTTCTTAAATTTCATTTCACAGTACCATAGGCGTGATGCTTTCTAAAATTTTATATTAAACTGCCAGCGTCGTAATGCTTTCTTAAATTTCATTTCACAGTACCATAGGCGTGATGCTTTCTTAAATTTTATATTAAACTGCCAGCGGCGTAATGCTGTATTAAATTTTATATTAAACTGCCTGCGGCGTAATGCTTTCTTAAATTTGGTACAAACTGCCAGCGGCGTAATGCTTTCTTAAATTTTATATAAAACTGTCAGCGGCGTAATGCTGTATTAAATTTTATATCACAGTGATATAGGTATAATGCTTTTTTAAATTTTATTTCAAAATGCCAGCGGCGTAATGCTTTCTTAAATTGAATTCTAAACTGCCATCGGCGTAATGCTTTCTCAAATTTTATATCAAACTGCCAGCAGCGTAATGCTTCATTAAATTTTATACCACAGTGCCAATGGCGTATTGCTTTTGTAAATTCCATTTTGGAGAGTCAGCGGCGTAGAGCTTTCCTTAATTTTATTCCAAACTACCAGCGGCGTAATGCTTACTTAAATTTGGTACAAAATGCCAGCGGCGCAATGCTTTCTTAAATTTTATTTTAAACTGCCAGCGGCGTAATGCTTTCTTAAATTTTATATCAAACTACCAGCGGCGTAAGGCTTTCTTAAATTTGGTACAAACTGCCAGCGTTGTAATGCTTTCTGAAATTTCATTTCACAGTGCCATAGGCGTAATGCTTTCTTAAATTTTATATTAAACTGCCAGCGGCGTAATGCTGTAATTAATTTTATATGAAACCGCCAGCGGCGTTATGCTTTATTAAATTTTATATCAAACCGCCAGCGGCGTAATGATTTATTGAATTTTATATCAAACTGCCAGCGGCGTAATGCTTTCTTAAATTTCATTTTACAGTGCCATAGGCGTAATGCTTTCTTGAATTTTATTTTAAAGTGCCAGCGGCGTATTGCTTTCTCAAATTTCATTTCAAACTGCCAGCGGCGTTATGCTTTCTTGAATTTTATTTCGCTGTGCCAGCGGCGTAAAACTTTCTTAAATTTTGTAACAAACCGCCAGCGGCGTAATGCTATATTAAATTTTATATCCAACTGCAAACGGCGTAATGCTTTCTTAAATTTCATTTCACGGTGCTATAGGGGTAATGCTTTCTTAAATTGTATTTCCAAATGCCAGCGGCGTAATGCTTTCTTAATTTTATTTTAAACTGCCAGCGGCGTAATGCTTTCTTAAATTTTATATCAAACTGCCAACGGCGTAATTCTTTATTAAATTTTATATCACTGTGCCATCGGCGTAATGCTTTCTTAAATTTTATATCAATCTGCCAGCGTCGTAATGCTTTCTTAAATTTTATATCAAACTGTCCGCGGCGTAATGCTGTATTAAATTTTATATCACAGTGCCATAGGTGTAATGCTTTTTGAAATTTTATATCAAACTGCCAACGGCGTAATTCTTTATTAAATTTTATATCACTGTGCCATAGGCGTGATGCTTTCTTAAATTTTATATTAAACTGCCAGCGGCGTAATGCTGTATTAAATTTTATATCAAACTGTCTGCGGCGTAATGCTTTCTTAAATTTGTTTCGAACTGCCATCAGCGTAATGCTTTATTAAATTTTATATCAATCTGCCAGCGTCGTAATGCTTTCTTAAATTTTATTTCAAAGTGCCAATGGCGTATTGCTCTCGTAAATTTCATTTTATAGTGCCAGCGGCGTAGTGCTTTCTTAAATTTTATTTTAAACTACCAGCGGTGTAAGGCTTGTTTAAATTTGGTACAAACTGCCATCGGCGTAATGCTTTCTTAAATTTTATAT
>NW_026535041.1:0-1379 GCF_026225885.1 Hylaeus anthracinus
AAATTCAAAGTGCCAGCGGCGTATTGCTGTCTTAAATTTTATTTCAAAGTGCCAGCGGCGTAGTGCATTCTTAAATTTTACCTCAGAGCGCAAGCAGCGTATTGCTTTCTTAAATTTTCTCTCAAACTGGCTTCAGCGTATTGCTTTCTTAAACATTATGTCAAAGTACCAGCGGCGTATTGCTATCTTAATTTTTTATTTCAAATTGCCAGCGGCGTATTGCTCTCTTAAATCTTATTTTAAAGTGCCAGCGGCGTAGTGCGTTCTTAAATTTTTCTTCAGAGCGATAGCGGCGTATTGCTTTGTTAAATTTAAATTCAAAGTGCCAGCAGCGTTTTGTTTTCTTAAATTTCCTTTTAAATTGGCTTCGCGTATTGCTTTCTTAAATTATATTTTAAAGTGACAGCGGCGTAGTGCATTCTTAAATTTTACCTCATAGCGCCAGCGGCGTATTGCTTTGTTAAATTTAAATTCAAAGTGCCAGCGGCGTATTGCTGTCTTGAATTTTATTTCAAGGTGCCAGCGGCGTAGTGCATTCTTAAATTTTACCTCAGAGCGCCAGCAGCGTATTGCTTTCTTAAATTTTATTTCAAACTGGTTTCCGCGTATTGCTTTCCTAAATTTCATTTCAAAGTGCCAGCGGCGTATTGCTTTCTCAAATTTTATTTCAAAGTGCCAGCGGCGTATTGCTTTCTCAAATTTTATTTTAAAGTACCAGCGGCGTATTGGTTTCTTAAAGTTTCTTTAAAACTGGCTTCCTCGTATTGCTTTCTTAAATTATATTTCAAAGTGACAGCGGCGTAATGCTTTCTCAAATTTAAATTCAAAGTGCCAGCAGCGTATTGCTTTCTTAAATTTTCTTTACACTGGTTTCCGCGTATTGCTTTCTTAAATTTTATTTCAAAGTGCCAGCGGCGTATTGCTTTCTTAAATTTTATTTCAAAGTGCCAGCGGCGAATTGCTTTGTTAAATTTAAATTCAAAATGCCAGTGGCGTAATGTTTTCTTAATTTTTCATTCAAATTGGCTTCCGCGTATTGCTTTCCTAAATTTTATTTCAAAGTGGCGTCGGCGTATTGCTCTCTTAAATTTTATTTCAAAGTGCCAGCGGCGTATTGGTTTCTTTAATATCCTTTCAAACTGGCTTTCGCGTATTGCTTTCTTAAATTTTATTTCAAACTGGCTTTAGCGTATTGTTTTCTTAAACATTAGGTCAAAGTACCAGCGGCGTATTGCTATCTTAATTTTTTATTTCAAATTGCCAGCGGCATATTGCTCTCTTAAATTTTATTTTAAAGTGCCAGCGGCGTAGTGCGTTCTTAAATTTTTCTTCAGAGCGATAGCGGCGTATTGCTTTGTTAAATTTAAATTCAAAGTGCC
>NW_026535042.1:0-2823 GCF_026225885.1 Hylaeus anthracinus
AGTGGCACATCAGGGTGAAATTTAAGAAAGCAATACGCCGCTGGCACTTTGAAATAAAATTTAAGGAAGCAATACGCAGCTGGCACTTTCAAATAAAATTTAAAAAAGCAATACGCAGCTGGCACATCGGAATGAAATGTAAGAAATCAATGCGCCGCTGGCACTTTATAGTGAAATTTAAGAAAGCAATACGCCGCTGGCACTTTAAAATAAAATCCAAGGAAGCTATACGCCGCTGGCACTTTGAAATAAAATTTAAAGAAGCAATACGCAGCTGGCATATTGGAGTGAAATGTAAGAAAGCAATACGCCGCTGGCACTTTAAAATAAAATTTAAAGAAGCAATACGCCGCTGGCACATCGAAGTGAAATGTAAGAAAATAATACGCCGCTGGCACTTTGGAGTGAAATTTAAGAAAGCAATATGCCGAAGGCACTTTGAAATAAAATCTAAGGAAGCTATTCGCCGCTGAAACTTTGGCGTAAAACGTACAATAGCAATACGCCAGTGGCACATCAGGGTGAAATTTAAGAAAGCAATACGCCGCTGGCACTTTTAAATAAAATTTAAAGAAGCAATATGCCGCTGGCACTTTGAAATAAAATTTAAAGAAGCAATACGCAGCTGGCACTTTTGAATGAAATGTAAGACAGCAATACGCCGCTAGCACTTTGGAGTGAAATTTAAGAAAGCAATACGCCGATAGCACTTTGAAATTTATCCTAAGGAAGCTATACGCCGCTGGCACTTTCAACTAAAATTTAAAGAAGCAATACGGAGCTGGCACTTTGGAGTGAAATGTAAGAAAGCAATACGCCGCTGGCACTTTAAAGTGAAATTTAAGAAAGCAATACGCCGATGGCACTTTGAAATAAAACCTAAGGAAGCTATACGCCGCTGGCACTTTCAAATAAAATTTAAAGAAGCAATACGCAGCTGGCACTTTGGAGTAAAACGTACGATAGCACTACGCCGCTGGCACATCAGGGTAAAACTTAAGAAAGCAATACGCCGCTGGCACTTTGAAATAAAATTTAAAGAAGCAATACGCCCCTGCACTTTGAAATAAAATTTAAAGAATCACTACGCAGCTGGCACATCGGAGTGAAATGTAAGAACGCAATACGCCGATGGCACTTTGAGATAAAACCTAAGGAAGCTATACGCCGCTGGCACTTTGGAGTAAAATGTACGATACCAATACGCCGCTGGCACATAAGGGTGAAATTTAAGAAAGCAATACGCCGCTGGCATTTTGAAGTAGAAATTTAAGAAAGCAATACGCCGATAGCACTTTGATTTGAAATATAAGAAAGCAATACGCCGCTGGCACTTTGAAGTGAAATTTAATAAACCAAGACGCCGCTGGCACTTTGGAGTAGAAATTTAAGGAAGCAATACGCCGCTGGCACTTTGAAGTGAAATTTAAGAAAGCAATACGCCGATGGCACTTTTGATTGAAATGTGAGAAAGCAATACGCCGCTGGCACTTTGGAGTGAAATTTAAGAAAGCAATACGCCGATGGCACTTTGAAAAAAAAACTAAGGATGCTATACGCCGCTGGCACTTTCAAATAAAATTTAAAGAAGCAATACGCAGCTGGCACATTGGAATGAAATGTAAGAAAGCAATGCGCCGCTGTCACTTTATAGTGAAATTTAAGAAAGCAATACGCCACTGGCACTTTAAAATAAAATCTAAGGAAGCTATACGCCGCTGGCACTCTGGTATAAAACGTACAATAGCAATACGCCGCTGGCACATCGGAGTGAAATGTAAGAAAGCAATACGCCGCTGACACTTTGGAGTGAAATTTAAGAAAGCATTACGCCGAAGGCACTTTGAAATAAAAACTAAGGATGCAATACGCAGCTGGCACATCGGAGTGAAATGTAAGAAAGCAATGCGCCGCTGGCACTTTAAAATAAAATCTAACGAAGCTATACGCCGCTGGCACTCTGGTGTAAAACGTACAATAGCGATACGCCGCTGGCACATCGGAATGAAATGTGAGAAAGTAATACGTTCCTGGCATTTTGATAGAAAATGTAAGAAAACAATACACCGCTGGAACTTTGGAGTGAAATTTAGGAAAGTAATACACCGCTGGCACTTTGGAGTAGAAATTTAAGAAAGCAATACGCCGCTGGCACTTTGAAGTGAAGTTTGAGAAAGCAATACGCTGCTGGCACACGGAGTGAAATGTAAGAAAACAATACGCCGCTGGCACTTTGAAATAAAGCCTAAGGAAGCTATACGCCGCTGGCACTTTGGTGTAAAACGTACAATAGCAATACGCCGCTGGCACATTGAAATAAAATTTAAAGAAGCAATACGCCCCTGCACTTTGAAATAAAATTTAAAGAATCACTACGCAGCTGGCACATCGGAGTGAAATGTAAGAAAGCAATACGCCGATGGCACTTTGAGATAAAACCTAAGGAAGCTATACGCCGCTGGCACTTTGAAGTGAAATTAAAGAAAGCAATATGCCTTTGGCACTTTGAAGTGAAATTTAATAAACCAAAACGCCGCTGGCACTTTGGAGTAGAAATTTAAGGAAGCAATACGCCGCTGGCATTTTGAAGTGAAATTTGAGAAAGCAATACGCCGATGGCACTTTGAAATAAAACCTAAGAAAGCAATACGCCGCTGGCACTTTGAAATAAAATTTAAACAAGCAATAAGCCGCTGGCACATCGGAGTGAAATGTAAGAAAACAATACGCCGCTGGCACTTTGGAGTGAAATTTAAGAAAGCAATACGCTGAAGGTACTTTGAAATAAAATCTAAGGAAGCTATACGCCGCTGACACTTTGGC
>NW_026535043.1:0-1271 GCF_026225885.1 Hylaeus anthracinus
AAATGAAATTTAGGAAAACAATATAAACCTGGCACTGTGAAATGAAATTTAAGAAAGCAATACACCGCTGGCACATTGAAATAAAACTTAATAAAGCAATAGGGCTCTAGTACTTTGAAATAAAAGTTAGGAAATCATTACGCCGCTGGCACTGTGAAATGAAATATAAGAAAGCAATAAGCCGGTGGCACTGTAAAATGAAATTTAAGAAAACAATACGCCGCTGGGTCTTTAAAATAAAATTTAAAAAAGCATTACGTTGCTGGCACTGTAAAATGAAAATTAAGAAAGCATCACGCCGCCGGCACTTTGAAATAAAATATAAGAAAGCAATACGACGCTTGCACTTCGAAATAAAATTTAAGAAATCATTACGCCACTATCAATGTGAAATGAAATTTGAGAAAGCCATACGACGCTGGAATTGTGAAATGAAATTTAAGAAATCATTACGCCGCTGGCACTTTGAAATAAAATTTAAGAAAGCAATAGGGCTCTAGTACTTTGAAATAAAATTTAGGAAATCACTACGCCGCTGTCTCTGTGAAATGATATTTAAGAAAGCAATACGACGCTGGCATTTTGAAATAAAATTTAAGAAAGCATTACGCCACTATCATTGTGAAATGAAATTTATGAATGCATTACGCCGCTGTCTCGTTGAAATGAAATTTAAGAAATCATTACTCCGCTGGCACTTTGAAATAAAATTTAGGACATCATTACGCCGCTGACATTTTGAGAAAAAATTGAAGAAAGCATTACGCCGCTGGCACTGTGAAAAAAAATTTAAGAATGCAATGAGCCGCTGGCACTTTGAAATAAAATTTAAGAAAGCAATACGCCGCTGCACTTTTGAAATAAAACTTAAAAAAGCAATAGGGCTCTAGTACTTTGAAATAAAATTTAAGAAATCATTACGCCTTTATCAATGTGAAATAAAATTTAAGAAAGCCATACGCCGCTGAAATTGTGAAATGAAATTTAAGAAATCATTCCGCCGCTGGCACTTTGAATTAAAATTTAGGAAATCATTACGCCGCTGGCATTTTGAAAAATAATTCAAGAAAGCATTACGCCGCTGTCTCTGTAAAATGATATTTAAGAAAGCCATACGTCGCTGGCATTTTGAAATAAAATTTAAGAAAGCATTACGCCACTATCATTGTGAAATGAAATTTATGAATGCATTACGCCGCTGTCTCGTTGAAATGAAATTTAAGAAATCATTACGCCGCTGGCACTTTGAAATAAAATTTAGGACATCATTA
>NW_026535044.1:0-1372 GCF_026225885.1 Hylaeus anthracinus
TTGAAATAAAATTTCAGAATGCAATACGCGAAGCCAATTTGAAAGGAAATTTAAGAAAACAATACGCCGCTGGCACTTTGAATTTAAATTTAAGAAAGCAATACGCCGCTAGCGCTATCAGGTAAAATTTAAGGAAGCAAGACGCCGCTGTCACTTTGAAATTATATTTAAGAAACCAATACGCCGCTGGCACTTTAAAATAAAATTTAAGATAACAATACGCGGATGCCAGTTTGAAAGAAAATTTAAGTTAACAATACGCCGCTGGCACTTTGAATTTAAATTTAACAAATCAATACGCCGCTAGCACTATAAATTAAAATTTAAGAATGCACTACGCCGCTGTCACTTTAAAATATAATTTAAGAAAAATATAAGCGAAGCCAATTTGAAAGGAAATTTAACAAAACAATACGCCGCTGGCACTTTAAATTTAGGTTTAACAAAGCAATACGCCGCTGGCGCAATGAGGTAAAATTTAAGAACGCACTACGCCGCTGGCACTTTGAAATAAAATTTAAGAATGCAATACGCTGAAGCCAGTTTAAAATAAAATTTAAAAAAGCAATACGCAAAAGCCAGTTTGAAAGGATATTTAAGAAACCAATACGCCGCTGGCACTTTGAATTTAAATTTAAGAAAGCACTACGCCGCTGGCACTCTGAATTAAAATTTAAGAAAGCAATACGCCGCTGGCGCTCTAACGAAAAATTTAAGAATGCACTAGGCCACTGGCACTTTGAAATGAAATTTAAGAAAGCAATACGCCGCTGGTACTTTGAATTTAAATTTAAGAAAACAATACGCCGCTGTCACTTTGAAATATAATTTAAGAAAGATATACGAGGAAGCTAGTTTGAGAGAAAATTTAAGAAAGCAATACGCCGACGGCTCTTTGAATATAACTTTAACAATGCAATACGCCGTTGGCGCTCTTAGGTAAAATTTAGGAATGCACCACGCCACTGGCACTTTGAAATATAATTTAAGAAAGCAATACGAGGAAGCCAGATTGAAAAAAAATTTAAGAAAGCAATACGACGCTATCACTTTGAAATGAAATTTAAGAAAGCAATACGCGAAAGCCAGTTTGAAATAAAAATTTAAGTAAGCAATACGCTGTAGCCAGTTTGATATAAAATTTAAGGAATCAAAACGCGGAAGCCAGTTTGCAAGGAAATTTAAGAAACCAATACGCCGCTGGCACTTTGAAATAAAATTTAAGAAAGCAATACGCGGCTGGCACTTTGAATTTAAATTTAAGAAAGGAATAGGCGGCTGGCGCCTTGAGGTAAAATTTAAAAATGCACTACGCCGCTGGCACATTGAAATAAAATTTCAGAATGCAATACGCGAAGCCAATTTGAAAGGA
>NW_026535045.1:0-1990 GCF_026225885.1 Hylaeus anthracinus
TTTCTTTCCAACTGGCTTCCGCGAATTGCTTTCTTAAATTTAATTTCAAAGTGCCAGCGGCGTATTGCTTACTTAAACTTTATTTCAATGTGCCAGCGGCGTAATGCATTGTTAAATTTTACCTTAAGGCGCCAGCCGCCTATTGCTTTCTTAAATTTTATTTCAAAGTGCTAGCGGCGTATTGGTTTCTTAAATTTCCTTTCAAACTGGCTTCCGCGAATTGCTTTCTTAAATTTTATATCAAACTGGCTACAGCGTATTGCTTACTTAAATTTTTATTTCAAACTGGCTTTCGCGTATTGCTTTCTTAAATTTCATTTCAAAGTGATAGCGTCGTATTGCTTTCTTAAATTTTTGTTCAAACTGGCTTCCTCGTATTGCTATCTTAAATTATATTTCAAAGTTCCAGCGGCGTATTGGTTTCTTAAATTTTATTTCAATGTGCCAGCGGCGTAGTGCATTCTTAAATTTTACCTCAAGGCGCCAGCCGCCTATTGCTTTCTTAAATTTAAATTCAAAGTGCCAGCCGCGTATTGCTTTCTTAAATTTTATTTCAAATTGCCAGCGGCGTATTGTTTTCTTAAATTTCCTTTCCAACTGGCTTCCGCGAATTGCTTTCTTAAATTTTATTTTAAACTGGCTTCAGCGTATTGCATTCTTAAATTTTATTTTAAAGTGACAGCGGCGTAGTGCATTCTTAAATTCTAACTCATAGCGCTATCGGTGTATTGCTTTGTTAAATTTAAATTCTAAGTGCCAGCGGCGCATTGTTATTTTAAATTTTCTTTCAAACTGGCATCTGCGTATTGCTATCTTAAATTTTATTTTAAAGTGCCAGCGGCGTATTGGTTTCTTAAATTTTATTTCAATGTGCCAGCGGCGTAGTGAATTCTTAAATTTTACCTCAGAGCGCCAGCGGCGTAATGTTTTGTTAAATTTAAATTCAAAGTGCCAGCGGCGTATTGGTTTCTTAAATATCCTTTTAAACTGGCTTTTGCGTATTGCTTTATTAAATTTTATTTTAAACTGGCTTCAGCGTATTGCATTCTTAAATTTTATTTCAAAGTGCCAGCGGCGTAGTGCATTCTTAAATTTTACCTTATAGCGCCAGCGGCGTATTACTTTGTTAAATTCAAATTTAAAGTGCCAGCGGCGTATTGCTTACTTAAACTTTATTTCAATGTGCCAGCGGCGTATTGTTTTCTTAAATTTTCTTTCAAACTGGCTTCCGCGTACTGCTTTCTTAAATATTATTTTAAACTGGCTTCAGCGTATTGCATTCTTAAATTTTAATTCAAAGTGCCAGCAGCGTAGTGCCTTCTTAAATTTAAATCTAAAGTGCCAGCGGCGTATTGGTTTCTTAAATATTCTTTCAAACTGGCTTTTGCGTATTGCTTTTTTAAATTTTATTTTAAACTGGCTTCAGCGTATTGCATTCTTAAATTTTATTTCAAATTGCCAGCGGCGTAGTGCGTTCTTAAATTTTACCTTATAGCGCCAGCGGCGTATTGCTTTGTTAAACTTAAATTTAAAGTGCCAGCGGCGTATTGTTTTGTTAAATTTCCTTTCAAATTGGCTTCGCTTATTGTTTTCTTAAATTATATTTTAAAGTGACAGCGGCGTAGTGCATTCTTAAATTTTAATCTATAGTGCTAGCGGCGTATTGATTTGTTAAATTTAAATTCAAAGTGCCAGCGGCGTATTGTTAACTTAAATTTTTTTTCAAACTGGCATCCGCGTATTGCTATCTTAAATTTTATTTTAAAGTGCCAGCGGCGTATTGGTTTCTTAAATTTTAACTCATAGCGCTATCGGCGTATTGCTTTGTTAAATTTAAATTCAAAGTGCCAGCGGCGTATTGTTTCCTTAAATTTTTTTTCAAACTGGCTTCCGCGTATTGCTTTTTTAAATTTTATTTCAAAGTGCCAGCGGCGTAGTGCATTCTTAAATTTTACCTTATAGCGCCAGCGGCGTATTGCTTTGTTAAATT
>NW_026535046.1:0-3059 GCF_026225885.1 Hylaeus anthracinus
TTTTATTTCAATATGCCAGCGTTGTATTGGTTTCTTGAATTTTATTTTAATGTCCCAGCGGCGTAATGGTTTCTTCAATTTTATTTTAAAGTGACAGCGATGCATTTATTTCTAAATTCTTATTTGAAAGTGTCAGAGGCGTGTTGTTTTCTTAATTATTATTTTAAATTGCCAGCGTCGAATTGGTTTCTTAAATTTTATTTCAACGTGCCAGCGTCGTATTGGTTCCTTGAATTTTATTTCAATTTGCCAACGTCGTATTGGTTTCTTGAATTTTATTTCAATGTACCAGCGTCGTATTGCTTTCTTAATTTTTATTTTAAAGCGCCAGCGACGTATTGGTTTCTTGAATTTTATTTCAATGTGCCAGCGTTGTAATCGTTCCTTGAATTTTATTTCAATATGCCAGCGTTGTATTGGTTTCTTGAATTCTTTTTCAAAGTGCCAGCGTCGTATTGGTTCCTTGAATTCTATTTCATAGTGCCAGCGGCGTATAGTTGTCTTAATTTTATATTAATGTGCCAGCGGCGCATTAGTTTCTTGTATTTTATTTTAATGTGCCAGCGGTGTAATGATTTATTCCAATTTATTTCAATGTGCTAGCGGCGTAATGCTTTCTTAATTTTATTTTAATGTGCCAGCGGCGAATTAGTTTCTTGAATTTTATTTTAATGTGCCAGCGGCGTATTGCTTCTTTAATTTTGATTTTAAAGCGCTAACGACGTTCGGGTTCCTTGAATATTATTTCAAAATGCCAGCGACGAATTGGTTCCTTGAATTTTATTTCAAAGTGCCAGCGTCGTATTGGTTCCCTTAATTTTATTTCATAGTGCCAGAGGCGTATATCTTTCTTAATTTTGTTTCAATATGCCAGCGGTGTATTGGTTTTTTTGAATTCTTTTTCAAAGTGCCAACGGCGTATTGGTTTCTTAATTTTTATTTCAATGTGCCTGCGGCGTATTGGTTTTTTGAATTCTATTTAATGTGCAAGCGGAGTATTGGTTTCTTTAATTTTATTTTAAAGTGCCAGAGTCGTATTGGTTCCTTGAATTTTTATTCAATTTGCCATCGTCGTATTGGTTTCTTGAATTTTATTTCAATGTGCCAGCGAGGAATTGGTTTCTTCATTTTTATTTCAATGTGCCAGCGTTGTATTGGTTTCTTAATTTTGATTTCAAAGCGCCAGCGACGTATTGGTTTCTTGAATTTTATTTCAAAGTGCCAGCGTCGTATTGGTTCCTTGAATTTCATTTTAATTTGCCAACGTCGTATTGGTTCCTTGAGTTTCATTTCAATGTTTTAGCGAGGTATTGGTTTCTTAATTTTTATTTCAATGTGCCTGCGGCGTATTGGTTTTTTAAATTCTATTTCAATATGCTAGCGACGTATTGGTTCTTTGAATTTTATTTCAAAGTGCCAGCGTCGTAATTGTTTCTTGAATTTTATTTTAATGTGCCAGCGGCGTAATGGTTTCTTGAATTTTATTTCAATGTGCCAGCGGCGTATTGCTTTCTTAATTTTGATTTCAAAGCGCCAACGACGTGTTGGTTCCTTGAATTTTATTTCAAAGTGCCAGCGCCGTAATTGTTTCTTCAATTGTGTTTTAAAGTGCCAGCGGCGTATTGGTTTCCTAATTTTTATTTCAATGTGCCAGCGGCGTATTGGTTTCTTAATTTTTATTTCAATGTGCAATTCTTCAATTTTTTTTTATAGTGCCAGCGTTGCATTTATTTTCTAATTTTTATTTCAAAGTTCCAGCGTCGTATTGGTTCCTTGAATTCTATTTCATAGTGCCAGCGGCGTATAGTTGTCTTAATTTTATTTTAATGTGCCAGCGGCGTATTGGTTTCTTGAATTTTATTTCAATATGCCAGCGTTGTATTGGTTTCTTGAATTTTTTTTCAAAGTGCCAGCGTCGTATTGGTTCCTTGAATTTCATTTCATTTTGCCAACGTCGTATTGGTTTCTTGAATTTTATTCCAATGTGCCAGCGAGGTATTGGTTTCTTAATTTTTATTTCAATGTGCCTGCGGCGTATTGGTTTTTTAAATTATATTTTAATATGCCAGCGACGTATTGGTTCGTTGAATTTTATTTTAATGTGCCAGCGTCGTAATTGTTTCTTGAATTTTATATTAATATGCCAGCGGCGTATTGGTTTCTTAATTTTTATTTCAATGTGCCAGCGGCGTATTGGTTTCTTAATTTTTATTTCAATGTGCAAGCGGCGTATTGGTTTCTTCAATTTTTTTTTATAGTGCCAGCGTTGCATTTATTTTCTAATTTTTATTTCAAAGTTCCAGCGTCGTATTGGTTCCTTGAATTCTATTTCATAGTGCCAGCGGCGTATAGTTGTCTTAATTTTATTTTAATGTGCCAGCGGCGCATTAGTTTCTTGAATTTTATTTTAATGTGCCAGCGGCGTAATGGTTTCTTCAATTTTATTTCAATGTGCCAGCGGCGTATTGCTTTCATAATTTTGATTTTAATGCGCCAACGACGTATTGGTTCATTGAATTTTATTTCAAAGTGCCAGCGTCGTAATTGTTTCTTCAATTTTGTTTTAAAGTGACAGCGGTGCATTTATTTCTAAATTTTTATTTGAAAGTGCCAGCGGCGTGTTGTTTTCTTAAGTATTATTTTAAATTGCCAGCTGAGAATTGGTTCCTTGAATTTTATTTCAAAGTGCCAGCGTCATATTGGTTCCTTGAATTTTATTTCAATATGCCATCGTTGTATTTGTTTCTCGAATTCTTTTTCAAAGTGCCAGCGGCGTATTGGTTTCTTAATTTTTATTTCAGTGTGCCAACGACGTATTGGTTCCTTGAATTTAATTTCATAGTGCCAGCGGCGTATAGTTGTCTTAATTTTATATTAATGTGCCAGCGGCGTATAGCTTTCTTAATGTTATTTAAATGTGCCAGCGGCGTAATGGTTTCTTCAATTTTATTTCAATGTGCCGGCGGCGTATTGTTTCTTAATTGTGATTTTAAAGCGCCAGCGACGTATTGGTTTCTTAATTTTGATTTCAAAGCGCCAACAACGTATTGGTTCCTTGA
>NW_026535047.1:0-3014 GCF_026225885.1 Hylaeus anthracinus
TTGTATTGGTTTCTTGAATTTTATTTCAAAGTGCCAGCGTCGTATTGTTTCTTGAATTTTCTTTCAATGTGCCAGCGTCGTAATTGTTTCTTGAATTTTATTTTAATGTCCCAGCGGCGTAATGGTTTCTTCAATTTTATTTTAAAGTGCCAGCGTTGCATTTATTTCCTAATTTTTGTTTCAAAGTGCCAGCGTCGTATTGGTTCCTTGAATTCTATTTCATAGTGCCAGCGGCGTATTGGTTTCTTAATTTTTATTTTAATATGCCAGCGGCGTATTGGTTTCTTCAATTTTTGTTTATAGTGACAGCGATGCATTTATTTCTAAATTTTTATTTAAAAGTGCCAGCGGCGTGTTGTTTTCTTAATTATTATTTTAAATTGCCAGCGACGAATTGGTTCCTTGAATTTTATTTCAAAAAACTAGCGTCGTATTGGTTCCTTGAATTTTATTTCAATTTGCTAACGTCGTATTGGTTTCTTGAATTTTATTTCAAGGTGCCAGCGAGGTATTGGTTTCTTAATTTTTATTTCAATGTGCCTGCGGCGTATTGGTTTTTTAAATTCTATTTCAATATGTTAGCGACGTATTGGTTCCTTGAATTTTATTTCAATGTGCCAGCGTCGTAATTGTTTCTTGAATTTTATTTTAATGTGCCAGCGGCGTAATGGTTTCTTCAATTTTATTTCAATGTGCCAGCGGCGTATTGCTTTTTTAATTTTGTTTTTAAAGCGCCAGCGTTGCATTTTCTTCCTAATTTTTGTTTCAAAGTTCCAGCGTCGTATTGGTTCCTTGACGTCTATTTCATAGTGCCAGCGGCCTTTAGGTTTCTTAATTTTATTTCAATGTGCCAGCGGCGTGTTGTTTTCTTAATTATTATTTTCAATTGCCAGCTAAGAATTAGTTCCTTGAATTTTATTTCAAAGTGCCAGGGTCGTATTGGTTCCTTGAATTTTATTTCAATATGCCAGCGTTGTATTGGTTTCTCGAATTCTTTTTAAAGTGCCAGCGGCGTATTGGTTTCTTAATTTTTATTTCAATGTGCCAACGACGTATTGGTTCCTTGAATTTTATTTCAATGTGCCAGCGTTGTAATCGTTCCTTGAATTTTATTTCAATATGCCAGCGTTGTATTGGTTTCTTGAATTCTTTTTCAAAGTGCCAGCGTCGTATTGGTTCCTTGAATTCTATTTCATAGTGCCAGCGGCGTATAGTTGTCTTAATTTTATATTAATGTGCCAGCGGCGCATTAGTTTCTTGAATTTTATTTTAATGTGCCAGCGGTGTAATGATTTATTCCAATTTATTTCAATGTGCTAGCGGCGTAATGCTTTCTTAATTTTATTTTAATGTGCCAGCGTCGTAACTGTTTCTTCAATTTTGTTTTAAAGTGCCAACGTCGTATTGGTTCCTTGAATTTTATTTCAATATGCCAGCGGTGTATTGGTTTCTTGAATTCTTTTTCAAAGTGCCAACGGCGTATTGGTTTCTTAATTTTTATTTCAATGTGCCTGCGGCGTATTGTTTTTTTGAATTCTATTTAATGTGCAAGCGGAGTATTAGTTTCTTTAATTTTATTTTAAAGTGCCAGAGTCGTATTGGTTCCTTGAATTTAATTTCAATTTGCCAACGTCGTAATTGTTTCTTGAATTTTATTTTAATGTGCCAGCGTTGTATTGGTTTCTTAATTCTGATTTTAAAGCGCCAACGACGTATTGGTTCCTTGAATTTTATTTCAAAGTGCCAGCGTCGTAATTGTTTCTTCAATTTTGTTTTAAAGTGCCAGCGGCGTATTGGTTCCTTGAATTTTATTTCAATATGCCAGCGTTGTATTGGTTTCTTAAATTCTTTTTCAAAGTACCAGCGGCGTATTGGTTTCTTAATTTTTGATTCAATATGCCAGCGAGGTATTGGTTTCTTAATTTTTATTTCAATGTGCCTGCGGCGTATTGGTTTTTTAAATTCTATTTCAATATGCCAGCGACGTATTGGTTCCTTGAATTTTATTTCAATGTGCCAGCGTCGTAATTGTTTCTTGAATTTTATTTTAATGTGCCAGCGGCGTAATGGTTTCTTCGATTTTATTTTAAAGTGCCAGCGTTACATTTATTTCCTAATTTTTGTTTTAAGGTGCCAGCGTCGTATTGGTTCCTTGAATTCTATTTCATAGTGCCAGCGGCGTATTGGTTTCTTAATTTTTATTTTAATGTGCCAGCGGCGTATTGGTTTCTTCAATTTTTGTTTATAGTGACAGCGATGCATTTATTTCTAAATTTTTATTTAAAAGTGCCAGCATCGTGTTGTTTTCTTAATTATTATTTTAAATTGCCAGCGTCGTATTGGTTCCTTGAATTTTATTTCAATTTGCCAACGTCGTATTGGTTTCTTGAATTTTATTGCAATGTGCCAGCGGCGTATTGCTTTCTTAATTTTTATTTTAAAGCGCCAGCGACGTATTGGTTTTTTGAATTTTATTTCAAAGTGCCAGCGTCGTATTGGTTCCTTAAATTTTATTTCAATTTGCCAACGTCGTAATGGTTTTTTGAATTTTATTTCAATGTGCCAGCGAGGAATTGGTTTCTTAATTTTTATTTCAATGTGCCAGCGTTGTATTGGTTTCTAAATTTTGATTTCAAAGCGCCAACGACATATTGGTTCTTTTAATTTTATTTCAAGGTTTTAGCGTCGTAATTGTTTCTTCAATTTTGTTTTAAAGTGACAGCAGTGCATTTATTTCTAAATTTTTATTTGAAAGTGCCAGCGGCGTGTTGTTTTCTTAATTATTATTTTAAATTGCCAGCGACGAATTGGTTCCTTGAATTTTTTTTCAAAGTGCCAGCGTCGTATTGGTTCCTTGAATTTGATTTCAATGTGCCAGCGTCGTAATTGTTTCTTAAATTTTATTTTAATGTGCCAGCGGCGTAATGGTTTCTTCAATTTTATTTCAATGTTCCAGCGGCGTTTTGCTTTCTTAATTTTGATTTCAAAGCGCCAACAACGTATTGGTTCCTTGA
>NW_026535048.1:0-2285 GCF_026225885.1 Hylaeus anthracinus
TGCCAGCGTTGTATTCGTTTCTTAATTTTGATTTCAAAGTGCCAGCGACGTATTGGTTTCTTGAATTTTATTTCAAAGTGCCAGCGGCGTGTTGTTTTCTTAATTTTTATTTTAAATTGCAAGCGACGTATTGGTTCCTTGAATTTTATTTCAAAGTACCAGCGTCGTATTGGTTTCTTGAAGTTTATTTTAATGTGCCAGCGGCGTAATGGTTTCTTCAATTTTGATTCAATGTGCCAGCGGCGTATTTGTTCCTTGAACTTTATTTTGAAGTGCCAGGGGCGTATTGGTTTTTTGAAATCTATTTCAAAGTGCCAGCGTCGTATTTGTTCCTTGAATTTTATTTCAAAGTGCCAGCGTCGTAATGGGTTCTTAAATTTTATTTTAATTTGCCAGGGTCGTATTGGTTCCTTGAATTTTATTCCAATGTGCCAGCGGCGCATTAGTTTCTTGAATTTTGATTCAATGTGCCAGCGGCGTATTGTTTTCTTAATTCTTATTTCAAGGTGGCAGCGACGTATTGGTTCCTTGAATTTTATTTCAAAATGCCAGCGTCGTATTTGTTCCTTCAATTTTATTTCAATTTGCCAGCGTCGTATTGGTTTCTTGAATTTTTTTTCAAAGTGCCAGCGGCGTACTGGTTTTTTAATTTTTATATCAAAGTACCGGCGGCGTATTGGTTTCTTTAATTTTATTTTAAAGTGCCAGCGTTGCATTTATTTCCTAATTTTTATTTCAAAGTGCCAGCGTCGTATTGGTTCCTTGAATTTTATTTTAATTTGCCAGAGGCATAAGGGTTTCCTGAATTTTATTTCAATGTTACAGCGGCGTATTAGTTTCTTAAATTTTAGTTCAATGTGCTAGCGACGTATTGGTTCCTCGAATTTTATTTCAAAGTGCCAGCGACGAATTGGTTCCTTGAATTTTATTTTAATGTGAGAGCGGAGTAATAGTTTCTTCAATTTTAATTTAATGTGCCAACGGCGTATTGGTTCCTTGAACTTTATTTCAAAGTGCCAGCGACGAATTAGTTCCTTGAATTTTATTTCAATGTGCCAGCGGCGCATTAGTTTCTTGAATTTTATTCTAATGTGCCAGCAGCGTATTGGTTTCTTAATTTTTATTTAAAGTGCCTGCGGCGTAATGGTTTCTTGAAGTTTATTTTAATTTGCCAGAGGCATAAGGGTTTCCTGAATTTTATTACAATGTTACAGCGGCGTATTAGTTTCTTAAATTTTAGTTCAATGTGCTAGCGGCGTATGGGTTTTTTGAATTCTATTTCTTCGTGCCAGCGGCGTATTGGTTTTTTCAGTTTTATTTTATAGTGCCAGCGGTGCATTTATTTCTTAATTTTTATTTGAAAGTGCCAGCGGCGTGTTGTTTTCATAATTATTATTTTAAATTGCCAGCGACGTATTGGTTCCTTGAATTTAATTTCAAAGTACCAGCGTCGTTTGGTTCCTTGAATTTTATTTCAATTTGCCAGCGGCGTAATGGTTTCATTAATTTTATTTTTATGTTCCAGCGGCGTATTGCTTTTTTTATTTTGATTTCAAAGCGCCAGACACGTATCGGTTCCTTGAATTCTATTTTAATTTGCCAGCGTCGTATTGGTTTCTTGAATTTTATTTTAAATTGCCAGCGACGTATTGGTTCCTTGAATTTAATTTCAAAGTACCAGAGCCGTATTGGTTCCTTGAATTTTATTTGAATTTTCCAGCGACGTATTGGTTGTTTGAATTTTATTTCAATTTGCCAGCGTCGTATTGGTTCCTTGAATTTTATTTCACTGTGCCAGCGGCGCATTAGTTTCTTGAATTTCAATTCAATGTGCTAGCGGCGTGTTGGTTTCTTGAATTCTATTTCATAGTGTCAGCGGCGTATAGCATTCTGAATTTTGATTTCAAAGCGCCAGCGGCGCATTTGTTTCTTGAATTTTAACTCAATGTGCCAGCGGCGTATTGTTTTCTTAATTCTTATTTCAAGGTGCCTGCGACGTATTGGTTCCTTGAATTTTATTTCAAAATGCCAGCGACGAATTGGTTACTTCAATTTTATTTCAATTTGCCAGCGGCGTAAGGGTTTCTTGAATTTTATTTCAATGTTCCAGCGGCGTATTAGTTTCTTGAATTTTAATACAATGTGCTAGCGGCGTGTTGGTTCCTTGAATTTTATTTCAATTTGCCAGCGGCGTAAGGGTTTCTTGAATTTTATTTCAAAGTGCTGGCGACGTATTGGTTCCTTAATTTTGATTTCAAAGCGCCAGCGACGTAATGGTCCCTTGA
>NW_026535049.1:0-2128 GCF_026225885.1 Hylaeus anthracinus
TGCCAGCGTTGTATTCGTTTCTTAATTTTGATTTCAAAGTGCCAGCGGCGTATTGGTTTCTTCAATTTTTGTTTATAGTGACAGCGGTGCATTTATTTCTAAATTTTTATTTGAAAGTGCCAGCGGCGTGTTGTTTTCTTAATTATTATTTTAAATTGCCAGCGACGAATTGGTTCCTTGAATTTTATTTCAAAGTTCCAGCGTCGTATTGGTTCCTTGAATTTTATTTCAATGTGCCAGCGTCGTAATTGTTTCTTGAATTTTATTTTAATGTGCCAGCGGCGTAATGGTTGCTTCAATTTTATTTTAATGTTCCAGCAAAATATTGCTTTCTTAATTTTGATTTCAAAGCGCCAACGACGTATTGGTTCCTTGAATTTTATATCGAAGTGCCAGTGTCGTAATTGTTTCTTCAATTTTGTTTTAAAGTGCCAGCGGCGTATTGGTTTCTTAATTTTTATTTCAATGTGCCAGCGTCGTATTGGTTCCTTGAATTTTATTTCAATATGCCAGCGGCGTATTGGTTTCTTAATTTTTATATTAATGTGCCTGCGGCGTATTGGTTTTTTAAATTCTATTTAATGTGCAAGCGGCGTATTTGTTTCTTCAATTTTATTTCCTAATTTTTATTTCAAAGTGCCAGCGTCGTATTGGTTCCTTAAATTCTATTTCATAGTGCCAGCGGCGTATAGCTGTCTTAATTTTATTTCAATGTGCCAGCGGCCTAATGGTTTCTTCAATTTTATTTCGAAATGCCAGCGGCGTCTTGTTTTTCTAATTATTATATTAAATTGTCAGCGACGTATAGCTTCCTTGAATTTTACTTCAAGTTGCCAGCGTCGTATTTGTTCCTTCAATTCTATTTCATAGTGCCCGCGGCGTATAGCTGTCTTAATTTTATTTTAATGTGCCAGCAGCGCATTAGTTTCTTGAATTTTATTTTAATGTGCCAGCGAGGTATTGGTTTCTTAATTTTTATTTCAAAGTGCCTGCGGCGTGTTGGTTTTTTGAATTCTATTTAATGTGCAAGCGGAGTATAGGTTTCTTCAATTTTATTTCGAAATGCCAGCGGCGTCTTGTTTTTCTAATTATTATATTAAATTGTCAGCGACGTATAGCTTCCTTGAATTTTACTTCAAATTGCCAGCGTCGTATTTGTTCCTTCAATTTTACTTCATAGTGCCAGCGGCGTATAGCTGTCTTAATTTTATTTCAATGTGCCAGCAGCGCATTAGTTTCTTGAATTTTATTTTAATGTGCCAGCGAGGTATTGGTTTCTTAATTTTTATTTCAATGTGCCTGCGGCTTATTGGTTTTTTAAATTCTATTTCAATATGCCAGGGACGTATTGGTTCCTTGAATTTTATTTCAATGTGCCAGCATCGTAATTGTTTCTTGAATTTTATTTTAATGTGCCAGCGGCGTATTGGTTTCTTAATTTTTATTTCAATGTGCCAGCGTCGTATTGGTTCCTTGAATTCTTTTCCAAAGTGCCAGCGGCGTATTGGTTTCTTAATTTTTATTTCAATGTGCCTGCGGCGTATTGGTTTTCTGAATTCTATTTAATGTGCAAGCGGCGTATTTGTTTCTTCAATTTTATTTTAAAGTGCCAGCGTTGCATTTATTTCCTAATTTTTATTTCAAAGTGCCAACGTCGTATTGGTTCCTTAAATTCTATTTCATAGTGCCAGCGGCGTATAGCTGACTTAATTTTATTTTAATGTGCCTGCGGCGCATTAGTTTCTTGAATTTTATTTTAATATACCAGGGGCGTAATGGTTTATTCAAATTTATTTCAATGTGCTAGCGGCGTAATGCTTTCTTAATTTTATTTCAATTTGCCAGCGGCGCATTAGTTTCTTGAATTTTATTTTAATGTGCCAGCGGCGTAATGGTTTCGTCAATTTTATTCAATTCGCCAGCGGCGTATTGTTTACTTGAATACTTTTTTTAAAGTGCCTGCGGCGTATTGGTTTTTTGAATTCTATTTAATGTGCAAGCGGCGTATTGGTTTCTTCAATTTTATTTTAAAATGCCAGCGTTGCATTTTCTTCCTAATTTTTGTTTTAAAGTGCCAGCGTCGTATTGGTTTCTTGAATTTTATTTCAAAGTGCCAGCGTCGTATTGG
>NW_026535050.1:0-1794 GCF_026225885.1 Hylaeus anthracinus
TTGAATTTTATTTCAAAGTGCCAGCGTCGTATTGGTTCCTTGAATTTCATTTCAATTTGCCAATGTCGTATTGGTTTCTTGAATTTTATTTCAATGTGCCAGCGTTGCATTTATTTCCTAATTTTTATTTCAATGTGCCTGCGGCGTATTGGTTTTTGAATTCTATTTAATGTGCAAGCGGCGTCTTGGTTTCTTCAATTTTATTTTATAGTGCCAGCGTTGCTATTATTTTCTAATTTTCATTTCAAAGTGCCAGCGTCGTATTGGTTCCTTGAATTCTATTTCATAGTGCCAGCGGCGTATAGTTGTCTTAATTTTATTTTAATGTGCCAGCGGCGTATTGGTTTCGTCAATTTTATTTCAATTCGCCAGCGGCGTATTGTTTTCTCGAATATTTTTTTCAAAGTGCCTGCTGCGTATTGGTTTTTTGAATTTTATTCAATGTGCAAGCGGCGTATTGGTTTCTTCAATTTTATTTTAAAGTGCCAGCGTTGCATTTATTTCCTAATTTTTGTTTCAAAGTGCCAGCGTCGTATTGGTTCCTTGAATTCTATTTCATTGTGCCAGCGGCGTATAGGTTTCTTAATTTTATTTCAATGTGCCAGCGGCGTAATGGTTTCTTCAATTTTATTTCGATGTGCCAGCGGCGTATTGCTTCCTTAATTTTTATTTTAAAGCGCCAGCGACGTATTGGTTTCTTGAATTTTATTTCAAAGTGCTAGCGTCGTATTGGTTACTTGAATTTTATTTCAATTTTCCAACGTTCTATTGGTTCCTTGAATTCTATTTCATAGTGCCAGCGGCGTATTGGTTTCTTAATTTTTATTTCAATGTGCTAGCGGCGTATTGGTTTCTTCAATTTTTGATTATAGTGACAGCGATGCATTTATTTCTAAATTTTTATTTGAAAGTGCTAGCGGCGTGTTGTTTTCTTAATTATTATTTTAAATTGCCAGCGTCGTTTCGGTTCCTTGAATTTTATTTCAATTTGCCAACGTCGTATTGGTTTCTTGAATTTTATTTCAATGTGCCAGCGGCGTATTGCTTTCTTAATTTTTATTTTAAAGCGCAAGCGACGTATTGGTTTTTTGAATTTTATTTCAAAGTGCCAGCGTCGTATTGGTTCCTTAAATTTTATTTCAATTTGCTAACGTCGTAATGGTTTCTTGAATTTTATTTCAATGTGCCAGCGAGGAATTGGTTTCTTAATTTTTATTTTAATGTGCCAGCGTTGTATTGGTTTCTTAATTTTGATTTCAAAGCGCCAACGACATATTGGTTCTTTTAATTTTATTTCAAGGTTTTAGCGTCGTAATTGTTTCTTCAATTTTGTTTTAAAGTGCCAGCGGCGTATTGGTTTCTTAATTTTTATTTCAATGTGCCAGCGGCGTATTGTTTTCTTCAATTTTTGTTTATAGTGACAGCGGTGCATTTATTTCTAAATTTTTATTTGAAAGTGCCAGCGGTGTGTTGTTTTCTTAATTATTATTCTAAATTGCCAGCGACGAATTGGTTCCTTGAATTTTATTTGAAAGTGCCAGCGACGAATTGGTTCCTTGAATTTCATTTCAATTTGCCAACGTCGTATTGGTTTCTTGAATTTTATTTCAATGTGCCAGTGAGGTATTGGTTTCTTAATTTTTATTTCAATGTGCCTGCGGCGTATTGGTTTTTTAAATTCTATTTCAATATGCCAGCTTTGTATTGGTTTCTTAATTTTGATTTCAAAGCGCCAACGACGTATTGGTTTCTTAATTTTGATTTCAAAGCGCCAACGACGTATTGGTTCCTTGA
>NW_026535051.1:0-11565 GCF_026225885.1 Hylaeus anthracinus
AGAGAGAGAGAGAGAGAGAGAGAGAGAGAGAGAGAGAGAGAGAGAGAGAGAGAAAAAGAGTTCGAGCACTTTCTGATGTAGCTCGTGCAGACAGTTATGGGCAAAATTTGTACGAAATCAATAAATTATCTACTAAAACTATCGAGTTCAAGTTAAAGTAAATTTAAGTCAGCGAAAACCGTAAAAGTTATTTCTATTTGTTCGTTGTGAAATATTTCATTCCGTACGTCAAAATTCTAATCTTTCTTTTGTATTTTGAAGTTTGAACGATCGAATGAAACTTTTATTCAGATACAAAATTTCCCCATCTCTGCACGCAGGTTGATATACTTTGATTTACGAGAACTTTATCCTCTATTGTTTCTACTTTCAGTCGAATGTCATCGAGTGATATTCGACTGATAAGACACTACGTGTGTATGTATGTATGTGTATGTGTATGTGTGTGTGTGTGTTTCCGTGATCGGCGATAAGCTTGAATCACTGTTTGCGATCTCGTTCGTTCAACGATCCTGACCAAGATCCGTTGGGGTATCGTTGGTCTAGGAATTTTTCGTTTTTTATCTACGCAGACGTGATTACTTTTCGCGCAAAAATTTGAACGTGAAACGATATCCCCGCAACCGAAAGAAAAGAAGGCACTACGTTTGGTGGGGAACGAATGCAATACAAATCGGAGACAGGCAAAATTCGTTTCGAGTAATAAATGACAAATCAATTGGCGATAGAATATATTATTTGGATTCTGCAACAAACACCAATCAGAACCAACTTTGAGAAGAAATTTTCGTGATAAACCGAGGGATCCAAAATTTAATATTGTTCGTGAAAGATTCAAGTCTTTTTAACAGCGCTTACTCTTACGAAAGAAAAATAAACAACGTAACGCGATTTGTTTTGCGACATTTGAAATTTGTTAGATACGAATTTTGCCCATTTCTGAATTCTAGAGAAGTTTTAATGTCATATCGGAGCAGTGGCGTAATTAATAACGCGACGGAGGATTAGATTCTATAACGAAGAATAAAAAAATAATACATCGGTTGATTTCTAATTTCTTTGTTAAATAAACGTTTTTAATTGGTATTATATAAATCCCGTATCGTGAGTTTTTATTTAAATTTCAATCTATCCTATTTCGTTTTTAGATCCTCTTAAAGGTTAGTATTATAAATTACGGTAACATTTACGTAATGTTTACGACACATATTGTTATAAAATCACCACTTTGTAATTATACATTACGAATGGTACCCATTTATGGTAATGCTATCATAACTTACAGTCTTAACCTCGAAGAGGATCTAAAAATAAAGTAGAAGCATCGATAGATATCGTATTATGTGTGATATGAATAACTTGAACTATACACATTATCTACGACACGAAATAAAATATTTTTTATTTTTAGAATTCGAGACCATTTTACCTTTTCTACGATTACTCCGGACTTAGACTAAAAATGGCCTCCTACCATAAATTTTTAGTCCTCCTGATCTAAGAATTTCTGATTACGTCACTGCTCGGCTATGTTCGACGATGCTTGAATTAAAATAAATTAACAAAAAATGGAGTAAAAGCGCGGGACCGACTTTTATATTTAGAATTTTAATTCGTTTCAAAGGGTGGATTCGGCGACCTCTGATCTAAACGGCGCTTAACGATAAAAACTATCGAAACTACCGAAGGCATACTACGACAACTGTTAATGATAGAATGACGTTAACTGGAGAAAATGTTGGGGGAGAAAACGAGCTCTTTCGTTCGAACGGTTCTTCACGCTCGAAGCTTTCGCAATGAAAACGATAACGGAGCCGCGATGATCGTAAAACAATTGTTACGAGTTATCAAATGCATTATTAAGAGCACTTACATTTGCGAAGACGTTACTTTCTGTACAAACTTTCAGTCAAAGATAGGCAAAACATCGTTCGAATAATAAAATAACAAGTGGAAAGTCTGTACAACGATTTATTCGCAATATTTTATTCGATCGAACAATTATTATTATAAGTTGTTATTCGTTGAACGTGAAATATAATTTTATGGTTTATATGGCCATCTAATCGACCATTGTTTATCTTCTATTCGTTATACAAAATTTGATATCGATGAAAATCTAAATAGTAAATCCGACATATCTATCGCGATTTATTCGATCGATTAATTCAATTTTTATTTTACTTGTGAAACATTTCATTCCAAGATCCTGATTTTTATTTTCATTCGAAGAGTAATGAGTAGTTATTTGAAACTTTCTATCTAGACTCCTAACTAAACTTTCGTTCTATTTTGCCCATCTCCGCTGTCGTCGTACATACAAGCCTGGGAGGTTCTTTATCTTCGAATAATCGTCGAATCTCGTTTAGAAATGCGGCGTACACTAGAAGCACGTTTATTGCAATCGTTTACTTAAGTCGCACTTGAAACACCTAGTATCTCCTACTATCTTCATCGAATACAGAGAGGGGCGAAATTTTATTCGAGCAATAGATAACTGATAAAATCAACATATAGCAATTCATTCGCGATGTTGATTCCATAAAAATTGAAGTAATTAAGGGGAGAAGCCACCTTGGACGCGTGAAAATCATAGCTGCGTTCAAGAATTTGTTTTTCGAATACAGTTACGATTTTTACTCCTTCGTTCAAATTGTCATTTTTGTTTGACGAGCAACGAATGAACTGTGGTCAATCTTTTATTCGTCATTCGAAATGTTTATTTGCGCAAGAATTGTTTGCCCATCTCTGCCTGAACGTGAATGTCGTTCAACTCAGTCTCTTTGGCACTGCTATTACTCTGTTCGCCGATCTGGGCCATCGAGAGATAGCTTGCTCGCGTGTACACGCAATCGTCGAGAATCTCGGAACAATCGACAAATCTTTTACACTCTTAACCGATACTGTTCGATCATTGCCTCGTGAGCGACGTACGCGGGGTGATACGAAAAGATCGGTCGAGGAAAATAGAGGCATGAGTCTCTCGACAGATGAATCGACTCTCTTACTTTGAATTTCATAAAGTTGATGGGTTTGGTTTCTCAAAGTCTCGTATTGTATTGTAATCACTAGAGGTTTATTCATTTATAGCAAGTGAAAATGTGAGAAAGTATACGAGGATGTCCACAAATCCAGAAATATATAAAACATCATGTTATATTGTTCAGAAGTATCGTTTCATTAATTTAACATTTTCTTGTATATTTTAGAAGAGTACGATACGATTCTATCCTTTTATTTGTCAAACAGAAAACAAAGTAAGGCATTTACTAAATCCAAATTCCTTATTTTATTTTCTTCTTCAATTTTCTTCTCCATTTTCGTATCGCTTTGTGAACAAAATTTTTGTATCTTACTTTCTTCCCGTTATAATTTTTACTTTCCTAAACCACAATGAAACTAAAATAAAACTATGGTTCTAAATTCTCTTCCCCAATTTTTTAGAGCACCCTGTACACGTACACTCGTTTGAGAAAGATATATAGGTACATTTATGAATCACGTGCAATCGGTAACTCTTATTCTATCATCGAAACACTCGCGAATGACGAAATATTTGATAGCGATCAAAGTAATTATAGTTTGGTTTGCATTGAGCGCTCTTGCGCGGCGAAAGGGTTAACACATGTTAATTGCCACTGATGTTAGACACATGAATTGCATGCAAAATTTAATGCTATTTATGCGACGTTGCGAAATCGGAGGCCAAAGTTTTCCAAAGTGTGAGGGATTTGTTCGGTAGATCGATAGAACAGTGCCGTTAGAGTTTCATGCGTAAGCTAATCGAAGGGAAAAAGAAATTAATTAACCATTTTCTTGTGCTAAGATTTCAATATGAATTTTCCGATCATTACATTTTTGTTCTATCGCTTGAATTTTAATCATCGACGAATTATTACTTTTTGAAATTAGTATTAGAAAATTAATCGATATTTGAAACTACGAGTAAAGCATAAGAGCGCCTAAGTAAAATTTCTTCACTTATTATACGAAACTTTTACTTAGTTAACAAATACTTAACAAATACTTTATCGAGTGGTTTAGTCCCCACCAAAAATAGAAAAAAAAAAAAAAACTTAAAGAATGTGAATTTAATACACCAGCAAAACAGCTCTAACAGACACTGTTTCGAATTAGTTCAGGCGAAGATCCATGCGACGTGCATCGTTGAATTTATAATTTTCCTCGGCACTGACGATCTACGCGTGAACGTCACACAAGAGTTTACTGTAAAAGTTTTCTTTTTCCTACTGAACCATCGTACACCGAAGTGGATATGCATGGCACAGTATGACAGTGTTGTTAACGGACGGGAACCGTTTTATTTTTCTCCACTTTTTCCATGACTGCTCTTTTTTTTCGTTTCTCTCTCGTATTTTCCGTCGAACTTGAACGTTTTCCGTACGTATCGTTTTCCCCCGTTACTCGCCGATTTTTTCACTACAAAAAAAAAAAAAACAAAAAAACAAAAACAAAGAGACGGAAAAAAAAAGACGGTCGAGAGTGTAAATGAGTGAGAATGAAAGGAAACACGCATGAGTCAATATTTCATAATTTTTATTACATATCTTGTATTTTTTTTTTGTTGTATTTTTTTTGTTGTCGTTTGTAAATGCAAGGAAAAAGTGAGCAAAAAATAGGATACCTATATTATTTATATCTACAAATCGGAACATAGTCCGATTCATAACAACGAAATATATTAACCAATTCCTGTACCTTTAATTACAACCCATATATTCCGACGACGTTATTTCGATTTTACAATTCTCAATTTACCTATGAACACACACACGATAGATTCCATAATCGTACATATACGATTTTATATATATATTTATATTTATTTACTTATAATAGATATAGTTATATATATAAATAGGTTAGCATAGTTATCCTGACGTTCTTTCCTGTGTGCTTTGCATTTCGTTAAATTCGTTGCAATTGGTTTGCCGGGGGAGGGGGTGAGGGGGGGACGACGACTTGTCAACACTGTGCCATGCATTCCAGAAGCGCTCGGTTAAAATTCTCTCTCTCTCTCTCTCTCTCTCTCTCTCTCTCTCTCTCTCTCTCTCCAGGCGTTTCTCAATGATTATAAACCATCTGATTCGACCGTGTGAAATCCGCTATCGACGTTTCACGAAAAATAATCTTAAAGCATCTACGCGGAACCTTTGGACGACGTACACATTTCGTTCGATCGACATTACTCTAATCAACGGAACGTAACGAGCCGAGATACATTGCACAGTAGACGGAGACAAACGAAATCCTATGTAAAGAGCGTAAATGATACGAAACAACGTATTATCTTCTTTTTTTTTTTTTTCCTTTGCTTTAATTCGTTACACAAATGGGAGGATGGGGAGACGACGCTGAAATTAATAAACGAAACGACCGTCGACCTGACCAGAACTAAATTTCGATAATCGCATGGAAATTTCGAACCGTTAACGATCTAAAGAAGAAAAAGAAACACTCCGAAGAACTATGACTAAAAGTGTCTTTTTTTGCTCGATGTGATCGTCACGTTGCCGCGAACGTGCGAAATCTATCGTACCCGGGTGAATTTTTTATATAAATAATGCCTGTGGGGGGGGGGCGGCGGCGGCGGCGGCTTGGATAAAAGCGAGAACTAAAAGCGCAACGTGACCGTGTCCGTGCGCGACATAGAATTTCAGCGAAAACGAAAACATAACAGGGGAACCACTTTCGTTCTGTACAAATCACTATCGAACCGTCGTCTCGTCACCTAATTGGCAACATGTCAAACGTAAAACCGTCGACGACAATTGGAATCACCGATAATCGTCGTATCCTAAATTCTACATTTTCTACCAAGCATACACAGTAAACGAATAGAAGTAAAGGGAACAAAAAAAAAAAAAGGAAAAAAAAAAAGAAAAAGAAAAGATTAATAGTTAAACGTGGTTCACATGCTTAAACGAAATGCGCAAAAAGGAAGAAGAAAGAGAAACAGTTTAAATAACATAAAGTCGCATTCTTAGATTTCCATCGCATACGCTGGGGGAGGGTGACGGGGGAGAGCGACTCGTAATAGGTAAATGTGTAAATAAAGAAACGATTGCGAGCAATCGTGGTCGATTCGAGATTATTGATCGCATGCGGGAAGAAGTATCGTTTAAAATTGTATCGTAAGAGTGTAAAAACCTTATCGTTTAAGAACTATGGATGTACGGTATCGTGGATTATTCAATTGCTTAGCTCGTGATTAGTTAATTAATTGGGAACGTGTCGTTTCGTCGTTATCATTCACGAGCGCGGCTAGTACGCTAGGTTCTCTAGCTCTATACGATGTTTTTCTCTGTGATTGACGATGTACGCGCGATACCAGGCTGTTTTCCAAAATTTGGGCGTAATTTCAGAGCCAGGTGAATTCGTTGCACGAAAATAATTAATTAAGTTCTTATGAATATTTATCCCATTTGACGTCGCTGTCGAGTTGGAGGCGTTTTAGCTTTTCAATAACGTTCAAACGATATTAATCGTCTATCGAACGCCATCTCTTCCTTTCCTCTGACTACTCGATGTCATGCTCTTACTAATTATAAATATTTTTGTAATATTTCATGAATCCACCAATTTTCGATCCTCTTCGAAATACACGTACGCGTTGAAACGTTTACCGATTCTTTCCTATGGAAGATGCACGAACAATCGGTGCTATACAAAAATACCTATCGCTCGAAAACATAGCCAGACACGATAAATGCTTGCTCGAACTATTTCGCATTATTTTTGTGCTTTGAATTACGTAACCCCGAGTTTGCGTCCATATTTTAACGAAAGACAGTGCGCGCTATACCGAATCGACGCGAACCGAAGTTCCTTCTTCCGTCGTCTCTCATCACCTATCACAAAACTTGCTCGTCCAAGTGCAAATGCTTATTGAATGTGAAACAAAACGGCACAACCAAGAAAGACACTCGTATCTTATACGAATTTAAAAGGCAACGTCGACTAAAAAACAAAAACGCAATCAAGAACAATAGTAATAATAATAAAACGCGCGTATATATTATATATATATATAGCGAAAGATTAAAAGGACATCAGAAACATTAACGTCATAAACTTTCGTTACACATTCAATGGAAAACATTGGCTGTACAGGGTGGCGTTCGATCGCGCCTCGATACTTCGGAGAGTGAATCTGGGATCTAGATTGTGAAACAAGAAAAATACGTTACGCAATATATTATTCGTGATTTGTTTTCGCAGTTTATATCGAATTAAAAGGAAAGAAGCATTTTGTGACTTATTCATTAAAAAAAAAAAAAAAGAAAAAAGAAACACTATGTTGTACGCGTATTCATAGTTGGAGTATGTGTGTATTCAGTCCTCAATCGTTTTATCACTTCAGGGAGGAGGTGATAAGCATTCGATCACAGAATGCCCAATGTACCGCTCGGTAGGATTAGGGGCTCACGTTTATGGGTGGAACGAATCAAACTGCAGAGATGAAAGAAGTACTGTACGGTTAAAATAGTACTATTTTTTTAATTTTTTTTTTTTTTTTTTTTTTTTTTGCTGAATGGCATATACGCCACGTGTCAGAGTATTTAAAATATTGAATAACGTACTAAGCGATGAAGTCGTTTTAGTGGCCCCTAATTACTTTGAGCAGCGTACTTAATCTCATGGATGGTAGGAAAGAAATTTTACAATTTCTTTATCTGTAAATACAGTGGTGTTCGAAAGTATTTCTCGTAGAACTTTGAAGTATATGTGTGCTATTGGACATTAGGATTAAAATGCACGTGAATGTTTGTTAAAATGTTTATCGTATTTGATACGTTATAGACTTATAAAAGAATTTATTAATTTTTTTCTTAGATTATGTTAAACGTGAACCATGACATATAAAATATAAGATTAGAAAAATCTATTATTCCGATTATTATGTTATATCTATGGTGTATTATGGTAGTGGAAGTATCGTGATCTGGTGCTCTAAGACAGTTTCGGAGATTGGAGAAGTATTATATATGTTATGGTCGAATGAATACGACGATTCTGCATTGCACGTTCGAATTGGAATACGAGGACTATATTCTTCGACGAGACACCGATCTTTGTCATACTTCAAAGAAAATTGAGAAGTGGTTCGCAGAGAATACGTAATACATGTGCGCAATACTTTGGAACACGGCTGTATATTATAAAACTGTAAATAAATCCAAATCGTTTAGAAATTGAAAATAAATCTAAATAAACGTCAGTAGCGTGTTTTCCTGCAACGTATCGTAACTTAAGAGGTAATAAACCCTTGCTATCCTATGTTCCATTAACATAATTTTTTCTTGTTTCGTGCTCCGATATATAACATCCGAAGTATCGATCGCACAGTTACGAATCACCCCGTATATATCTAACATCATTTCTCCTCATTCGTCTTCGTACGAGTTCTAGGTCCTAACGTAGCTCTCGCGTTTACTTATCCTACCTATCTATCCGAACAATAATATAATAGCAATAGCGTTGATAATAATATTAATAGTATTCATCGCCATAATAATAATTACACGAAGAAGGTATTACTTGCACGCGAAGAAAATTGGCGCACCTGTACATTGTATACTAATATGTTATATCGCCGGCGACGATTAATAATTACTAAATGAAACCTGTACGTTTCAATATATATTCATACCACTTCGTTTCATTTCATCTCTCTCGTTTCTTTCATTTTTTTCTTTTTTTTTTTTTTTGTATTTTCATGTTGCCGCGTGTAAAATCTTTGCAGTATCGATGACGATGGCGCTGAGCATTCTCCCTTTCAATGACTAACTTGAAATAGTAAAAAATGGGTTTACCCTAGCGTTTACGATATACAGAACCGGAATCACTAAGAGCAATCGCGCGAATCGGTAGGGACCTGGGGGGGGTGGTTTGGGACCCTCGACTATCGACGCAGTCCCTGCCTCTCTCGCCTATCGCTGACAGAAGTTCAACGAACCGGGGCGCGATCGGTTGATTTGCTCGGTTAATATATCACTTTATGGCAGGTATTTCTAAAAAAAAAAAAGAACAAAAATAAAACTGAGTCCTTAGCAATCATGTTTCGTCCTTTCTTCATGTCTGCCGTTTTCGCGCGATCGATTCTCAAGTTGTGCCAACTCTCTACTAGTAAAGGTAGCCCGAGTCCGCGACACAGGAGCGGGCCGTAGTGAAGAAAACAAAGAACGAGGGACAGCGGCGCAACTATATCATTGATTAACTTCAGGGGCCCCAGACGAACAAACAGAAAGGAACGCGGTATCGATTGATCTTTGATTGTTTTAAAATTGCGAACGTGGCTGTTTGCAGACGCACGTCCGATAAATGGTGGATATCGAGGCCCTGTAATATCTCAGATAGAAATTTGGTTCAATCTATCGAATATTGATCGCAGGTACCGTTGGCGATTCCTCTGTAATATTACTCGAACCTCGGATTGCTTGTTCCACCGTTAATTTTTCATTCCACGGGCCCCAGGGATACGCTGGCTACGCCGCTGAACGAGGAAGTAACAAAGGTTTTACATTCGCGAAGCGTAAAGGTCTCTCTCTCTTGCGACAAACTATATATCGGATCCACTTTACTCTTTCTCGAAGGGAAAACACGAAAAATACGGAAACGTTTAAACGAAGAGAAAAAAAAAAAATAATTGAAGGAAAGAAAATGGCGAGCTACGCCCCGCTGGATCAATCGCAGACGATCCTCGCAGGCGGGCTCGTGGACAGTCTGTGTGTGCTAGTCTCCCTTTTCTCCTTCCGGCGGAAAAATGGAAGTACAGTCTCTCCTCCGGACGTGGCACGTGATTAAGCCCTTTTACTACCATTTTTTTTTTGGACCCTCTTCTCGCATTCGCATTGCATCGTTTTTTTTCTTTTTTACTTTTTGTTTCATTAATCTACGTACTCTTAAACTGGACGACACACTTTGGACGTGCGCACGGGTAAGTAACTTATCGTAGAGTTAATTACTGCATTCTCTTCATTGCCTTTCATCGTCGTTCCTATTATCTTCCCTATCGTCGGAGGATAGCTTTTTTTAAAAAAAAAACAAAAAAAAACAAAAAAAAAGACACGTCTTCGTACTTTCAGCTGGCGCGTTATTGTAACCGGCTCTCCGCGAATGCCCTTATTTCTCGTTTCCTCTCTATACGGATGGACTTTTTGTTTCCTTTTTTCTTTCCTTTCGTTTTGCATGTTTTTCATTTTTTAAACAGTTGATGATGTTGCTTGTTTGTTTGTTTGTTTGCAAACGTACCGATTGTCGTAAAGGCTTCGTCAGTGGTTAAACCCATTGGTCAACGGTAGGCGTGTGACAAACACGGGCGCAAGTCGAAGAGATCGCTGTGTCAATTAACCGAGAAATCTTCGACCTGACCAGGGAGGGGGGCGGTTATTAACAGCGTTGAAGGTTTCTTTCATATTTTTTCATTTTTTCGTTTCTCTTGCGATGCGGATGATGTGAACATCTTTTGCGACCCCGGCTCTCAGAGTGCTTGACTGTGTGTGTGTGTGTGTGTTTTATTTTTCGGCGATAGAACCCAGGAACCATGTGGACCGTTTTAGATCAGCCTTGGAACATGCCGAGAAAATGCAAATTCTGCGACAACGGAGACAGCAGTGTACCGACAACCGAGAAAAGGTGGAGGATAAGAGGCGGCCTTTTCAGTTTGTGTCAGTAGTGCAAACTGTCCATCTCCTTCATTTCGTTGCTACCGTCTGCGCTGTTCCCGGACGCCGTCACCATGTTGCCGCCGCAGTTTTGAGTATCGTATTCGAGTACCAGCCGTTTGATATGGCTTAGCTTCTCGTGCAGATAGTGAAACCGACGTTTCGTCTCCTTGTGTACCGGGTCCCGTTTCGTTTCGTTATACTCGTACAGAATCTGCTGTCTTATTCCCTGCAACAGACGAACGAAAACGGAACGTTAGTCATCTTTGGTTAAACTGGTTATGAAATTTCTTTGCGATGAGAAGATATATATTTGATAATGAGGATGATTCGAGCACATGTGCCAAGATTCGAGGACATGTAGCTTCGCATGTTAATAACATCTGTATGTCCAAAAAAAAAAAAAAAAAAAAAGCAGAACATGAACTTGATATTATATTAAACAGATTTATGGAGATAATATTGCTATGTTATCAAATATATAAGTATCATCGTCTCAGGAATAATATGTCCTTGCGAAAGGATACCTGATATTCTTCCCAGTTCCCAGAGGCCTCTTCTTGTCTTAATCGGTCTTGGAGTTGCGAGAACCGTTTAGAAACCTTCGCCACTTGAGTATGCAACCTTCGATATTCTTCGTAGTCCGCGTTGAATTCTGCCTTGTAACGTCTTCTTTGCTCTGCGCTGCTTATTGTCGTGTAGTACCTGCAAATAATTAGCAACCGGTCATCGTTAAACCAGTGATTCGCAAATTTTGTCAGTGCAAGTGTATATCAACGATTCGAGCACATGCGCTAGGATTCGGTCACATGTGTTTTCGATTGTCTTGATTTTTTTTTTTTTATAAAATCAATTAAGCCAAGTTACGGTTGAAAAG
>NW_026535052.1:0-11566 GCF_026225885.1 Hylaeus anthracinus
AGAGAGAGAGAGAGAGAGAGAGAGAGAGAGAGAGAGAGAGAGAGAGAGAGAGAAAAAGAGTTCGAGCACTTTCTGATGTAGCTCGTGCAGACAGTTATGGGCAAAATTTGTACGAAATCAATAAATTATCTACTAAAACTATCGAGTTCAAGTTAAAGTAAATTTAAGTCAGCGAAAACCGTAAAAGTTATTTCTATTTGTTCGTTGTGAAATATTTCATTCCGTACGTCAAAATTCTAATCTTTCTTTTGTATTTTGAAGTTTGAACGATCGAATGAAACTTTTATTCAGATACAAAATTTCCCCATCTCTGCACGCAGGTTGATATACTTTGATTTACGAGAACTTTATCCTCTATTGTTTCTACTTTCAGTCGAATGTCATCGAGTGATATTCGACTGATAAGACACTACGTGTGTATGTATGTATGTGTATGTGTATGTGTGTGTGTGTGTTTCCGTGATCGGCGATAAGCTTGAATCACTGTTTGCGATCTCGTTCGTTCAACGATCCTGACCAAGATCCGTTGGGGTATCGTTGGTCTAGGAATTTTTCGTTTTTTATCTACGCAGACGTGATTACTTTTCGCGCAAAAATTTGAACGTGAAACGATATCCCCGCAACCGAAAGAAAAGAAGGCACTACGTTTGGTGGGGAACGAATGCAATACAAATCGGAGACAGGCAAAATTCGTTTCGAGTAATAAATGACAAATCAATTGGCGATAGAATATATTATTTGGATTCTGCAACAAACACCAATCAGAACCAACTTTGAGAAGAAATTTTCGTGATAAACCGAGGGATCCAAAATTTAATATTGTTCGTGAAAGATTCAAGTCTTTTTAACAGCGCTTACTCTTACGAAAGAAAAATAAACAACGTAACGCGATTTGTTTTGCGACATTTGAAATTTGTTAGATACGAATTTTGCCCATTTCTGAATTCTAGAGAAGTTTTAATGTCATATCGGAGCAGTGGCGTAATTAATAACGCGACGGAGGATTAGATTCTATAACGAAGAATAAAAAAATAATACATCGGTTGATTTCTAATTTCTTTGTTAAATAAACGTTTTTAATTGGTATTATATAAATCCCGTATCGTGAGTTTTTATTTAAATTTCAATCTATCCTATTTCGTTTTTAGATCCTCTTAAAGGTTAGTATTATAAATTACGGTAACATTTACGTAATGTTTACGACACATATTGTTATAAAATCACCACTTTGTAATTATACATTACGAATGGTACCCATTTATGGTAATGCTATCATAACTTACAGTCTTAACCTCGAAGAGGATCTAAAAATAAAGTAGAAGCATCGATAGATATCGTATTATGTGTGATATGAATAACTTGAACTATACACATTATCTACGACACGAAATAAAATATTTTTTATTTTTAGAATTCGAGACCATTTTACCTTTTCTACGATTACTCCGGACTTAGACTAAAAATGGCCTCCTACCATAAATTTTTAGTCCTCCTGATCTAAGAATTTCTGATTACGTCACTGCTCGGCTATGTTCGACGATGCTTGAATTAAAATAAATTAACAAAAAATGGAGTAAAAGCGCGGGACCGACTTTTATATTTAGAATTTTAATTCGTTTCAAAGGGTGGATTCGGCGACCTCTGATCTAAACGGCGCTTAACGATAAAAACTATCGAAACTACCGAAGGCATACTACGACAACTGTTAATGATAGAATGACGTTAACTGGAGAAAATGTTGGGGGAGAAAACGAGCTCTTTCGTTCGAACGGTTCTTCACGCTCGAAGCTTTCGCAATGAAAACGATAACGGAGCCGCGATGATCGTAAAACAATTGTTACGAGTTATCAAATGCATTATTAAGAGCACTTACATTTGCGAAGACGTTACTTTCTGTACAAACTTTCAGTCAAAGATAGGCAAAACATCGTTCGAATAATAAAATAACAAGTGGAAAGTCTGTACAACGATTTATTCGCAATATTTTATTCGATCGAACAATTATTATTATAAGTTGTTATTCGTTGAACGTGAAATATAATTTTATGGTTTATATGGCCATCTAATCGACCATTGTTTATCTTCTATTCGTTATACAAAATTTGATATCGATGAAAATCTAAATAGTAAATCCGACATATCTATCGCGATTTATTCGATCGATTAATTCAATTTTTATTTTACTTGTGAAACATTTCATTCCAAGATCCTGATTTTTATTTTCATTCGAAGAGTAATGAGTAGTTATTTGAAACTTTCTATCTAGACTCCTAACTAAACTTTCGTTCTATTTTGCCCATCTCCGCTGTCGTCGTACATACAAGCCTGGGAGGTTCTTTATCTTCGAATAATCGTCGAATCTCGTTTAGAAATGCGGCGTACACTAGAAGCACGTTTATTGCAATCGTTTACTTAAGTCGCACTTGAAACACCTAGTATCTCCTACTATCTTCATCGAATACAGAGAGGGGCGAAATTTTATTCGAGCAATAGATAACTGATAAAATCAACATATAGCAATTCATTCGCGATGTTGATTCCATAAAAATTGAAGTAATTAAGGGGAGAAGCCACCTTGGACGCGTGAAAATCATAGCTGCGTTCAAGAATTTGTTTTTCGAATACAGTTACGATTTTTACTCCTTCGTTCAAATTGTCATTTTTGTTTGACGAGCAACGAATGAACTGTGGTCAATCTTTTATTCGTCATTCGAAATGTTTATTTGCGCAAGAATTGTTTGCCCATCTCTGCCTGAACGTGAATGTCGTTCAACTCAGTCTCTTTGGCACTGCTATTACTCTGTTCGCCGATCTGGGCCATCGAGAGATAGCTTGCTCGCGTGTACACGCAATCGTCGAGAATCTCGGAACAATCGACAAATCTTTTACACTCTTAACCGATACTGTTCGATCATTGCCTCGTGAGCGACGTACGCGGGGTGATACGAAAAGATCGGTCGAGGAAAATAGAGGCATGAGTCTCTCGACAGATGAATCGACTCTCTTACTTTGAATTTCATAAAGTTGATGGGTTTGGTTTCTCAAAGTCTCGTATTGTATTGTAATCACTAGAGGTTTATTCATTTATAGCAAGTGAAAATGTGAGAAAGTATACGAGGATGTCCACAAATCCAGAAATATATAAAACATCATGTTATATTGTTCAGAAGTATCGTTTCATTAATTTAACATTTTCTTGTATATTTTAGAAGAGTACGATACGATTCTATCCTTTTATTTGTCAAACAGAAAACAAAGTAAGGCATTTACTAAATCCAAATTCCTTATTTTATTTTCTTCTTCAATTTTCTTCTCCATTTTCGTATCGCTTTGTGAACAAAATTTTTGTATCTTACTTTCTTCCCGTTATAATTTTTACTTTCCTAAACCACAATGAAACTAAAATAAAACTATGGTTCTAAATTCTCTTCCCCAATTTTTTAGAGCACCCTGTACACGTACACTCGTTTGAGAAAGATATATAGGTACATTTATGAATCACGTGCAATCGGTAACTCTTATTCTATCATCGAAACACTCGCGAATGACGAAATATTTGATAGCGATCAAAGTAATTATAGTTTGGTTTGCATTGAGCGCTCTTGCGCGGCGAAAGGGTTAACACATGTTAATTGCCACTGATGTTAGACACATGAATTGCATGCAAAATTTAATGCTATTTATGCGACGTTGCGAAATCGGAGGCCAAAGTTTTCCAAAGTGTGAGGGATTTGTTCGGTAGATCGATAGAACAGTGCCGTTAGAGTTTCATGCGTAAGCTAATCGAAGGGAAAAAGAAATTAATTAACCATTTTCTTGTGCTAAGATTTCAATATGAATTTTCCGATCATTACATTTTTGTTCTATCGCTTGAATTTTAATCATCGACGAATTATTACTTTTTGAAATTAGTATTAGAAAATTAATCGATATTTGAAACTACGAGTAAAGCATAAGAGCGCCTAAGTAAAATTTCTTCACTTATTATACGAAACTTTTACTTAGTTAACAAATACTTAACAAATACTTTATCGAGTGGTTTAGTCCCCACCAAAAATAGAAAAAAAAAAAAAACTTAAAGAATGTGAATTTAATACACCAGCAAAACAGCTCTAACAGACACTGTTTCGAATTAGTTCAGGCGAAGATCCATGCGACGTGCATCGTTGAATTTATAATTTTCCTCGGCACTGACGATCTACGCGTGAACGTCACACAAGAGTTTACTGTAAAAGTTTTCTTTTTCCTACTGAACCATCGTACACCGAAGTGGATATGCATGGCACAGTATGACAGTGTTGTTAACGGACGGGAACCGTTTTATTTTTCTCCACTTTTTCCATGACTGCTCTTTTTTTTCGTTTCTCTCTCGTATTTTCCGTCGAACTTGAACGTTTTCCGTACGTATCGTTTTCCCCCGTTACTCGCCGATTTTTTCACTACAAAAAAAAAAAAAACAAAAAAACAAAAACAAAGAGACGGAAAAAAAAAGACGGTCGAGAGTGTAAATGAGTGAGAATGAAAGGAAACACGCATGAGTCAATATTTCATAATTTTTATTACATATCTTGTATTTTTTTTTTGTTGTATTTTTTTTGTTGTCGTTTGTAAATGCAAGGAAAAAGTGAGCAAAAAATAGGATACCTATATTATTTATATCTACAAATCGGAACATAGTCCGATTCATAACAACGAAATATATTAACCAATTCCTGTACCTTTAATTACAACCCATATATTCCGACGACGTTATTTCGATTTTACAATTCTCAATTTACCTATGAACACACACACGATAGATTCCATAATCGTACATATACGATTTTATATATATATTTATATTTATTTACTTATAATAGATATAGTTATATATATAAATAGGTTAGCATAGTTATCCTGACGTTCTTTCCTGTGTGCTTTGCATTTCGTTAAATTCGTTGCAATTGGTTTGCCGGGGGAGGGGGTGAGGGGGGGACGACGACTTGTCAACACTGTGCCATGCATTCCAGAAGCGCTCGGTTAAAATTCTCTCTCTCTCTCTCTCTCTCTCTCTCTCTCTCTCTCTCTCTCTCTCCAGGCGTTTCTCAATGATTATAAACCATCTGATTCGACCGTGTGAAATCCGCTATCGACGTTTCACGAAAAATAATCTTAAAGCATCTACGCGGAACCTTTGGACGACGTACACATTTCGTTCGATCGACATTACTCTAATCAACGGAACGTAACGAGCCGAGATACATTGCACAGTAGACGGAGACAAACGAAATCCTATGTAAAGAGCGTAAATGATACGAAACAACGTATTATCTTCTTTTTTTTTTTTTTTCCTTTGCTTTAATTCGTTACACAAATGGGAGGATGGGGAGACGACGCTGAAATTAATAAACGAAACGACCGTCGACCTGACCAGAACTAAATTTCGATAATCGCATGGAAATTTCGAACCGTTAACGATCTAAAGAAGAAAAAGAAACACTCCGAAGAACTATGACTAAAAGTGTCTTTTTTTGCTCGATGTGATCGTCACGTTGCCGCGAACGTGCGAAATCTATCGTACCCGGGTGAATTTTTTATATAAATAATGCCTGTGGGGGGGGGGCGGCGGCGGCGGCGGCTTGGATAAAAGCGAGAACTAAAAGCGCAACGTGACCGTGTCCGTGCGCGACATAGAATTTCAGCGAAAACGAAAACATAACAGGGGAACCACTTTCGTTCTGTACAAATCACTATCGAACCGTCGTCTCGTCACCTAATTGGCAACATGTCAAACGTAAAACCGTCGACGACAATTGGAATCACCGATAATCGTCGTATCCTAAATTCTACATTTTCTACCAAGCATACACAGTAAACGAATAGAAGTAAAGGGAACAAAAAAAAAAAAAGGAAAAAAAAAAAGAAAAAGAAAAGATTAATAGTTAAACGTGGTTCACATGCTTAAACGAAATGCGCAAAAAGGAAGAAGAAAGAGAAACAGTTTAAATAACATAAAGTCGCATTCTTAGATTTCCATCGCATACGCTGGGGGAGGGTGACGGGGGAGAGCGACTCGTAATAGGTAAATGTGTAAATAAAGAAACGATTGCGAGCAATCGTGGTCGATTCGAGATTATTGATCGCATGCGGGAAGAAGTATCGTTTAAAATTGTATCGTAAGAGTGTAAAAACCTTATCGTTTAAGAACTATGGATGTACGGTATCGTGGATTATTCAATTGCTTAGCTCGTGATTAGTTAATTAATTGGGAACGTGTCGTTTCGTCGTTATCATTCACGAGCGCGGCTAGTACGCTAGGTTCTCTAGCTCTATACGATGTTTTTCTCTGTGATTGACGATGTACGCGCGATACCAGGCTGTTTTCCAAAATTTGGGCGTAATTTCAGAGCCAGGTGAATTCGTTGCACGAAAATAATTAATTAAGTTCTTATGAATATTTATCCCATTTGACGTCGCTGTCGAGTTGGAGGCGTTTTAGCTTTTCAATAACGTTCAAACGATATTAATCGTCTATCGAACGCCATCTCTTCCTTTCCTCTGACTACTCGATGTCATGCTCTTACTAATTATAAATATTTTTGTAATATTTCATGAATCCACCAATTTTCGATCCTCTTCGAAATACACGTACGCGTTGAAACGTTTACCGATTCTTTCCTATGGAAGATGCACGAACAATCGGTGCTATACAAAAATACCTATCGCTCGAAAACATAGCCAGACACGATAAATGCTTGCTCGAACTATTTCGCATTATTTTTGTGCTTTGAATTACGTAACCCCGAGTTTGCGTCCATATTTTAACGAAAGACAGTGCGCGCTATACCGAATCGACGCGAACCGAAGTTCCTTCTTCCGTCGTCTCTCATCACCTATCACAAAACTTGCTCGTCCAAGTGCAAATGCTTATTGAATGTGAAACAAAACGGCACAACCAAGAAAGACACTCGTATCTTATACGAATTTAAAAGGCAACGTCGACTAAAAAACAAAAACGCAATCAAGAACAATAGTAATAATAATAAAACGCGCGTATATATTATATATATATATAGCGAAAGATTAAAAGGACATCAGAAACATTAACGTCATAAACTTTCGTTACACATTCAATGGAAAACATTGGCTGTACAGGGTGGCGTTCGATCGCGCCTCGATACTTCGGAGAGTGAATCTGGGATCTAGATTGTGAAACAAGAAAAATACGTTACGCAATATATTATTCGTGATTTGTTTTCGCAGTTTATATCGAATTAAAAGGAAAGAAGCATTTTGTGACTTATTCATTAAAAAAAAAAAAAAAGAAAAAAGAAACACTATGTTGTACGCGTATTCATAGTTGGAGTATGTGTGTATTCAGTCCTCAATCGTTTTATCACTTCAGGGAGGAGGTGATAAGCATTCGATCACAGAATGCCCAATGTACCGCTCGGTAGGATTAGGGGCTCACGTTTATGGGTGGAACGAATCAAACTGCAGAGATGAAAGAAGTACTGTACGGTTAAAATAGTACTATTTTTTTAATTTTTTTTTTTTTTTTTTTTTTTTTTGCTGAATGGCATATACGCCACGTGTCAGAGTATTTAAAATATTGAATAACGTACTAAGCGATGAAGTCGTTTTAGTGGCCCCTAATTACTTTGAGCAGCGTACTTAATCTCATGGATGGTAGGAAAGAAATTTTACAATTTCTTTATCTGTAAATACAGTGGTGTTCGAAAGTATTTCTCGTAGAACTTTGAAGTATATGTGTGCTATTGGACATTAGGATTAAAATGCACGTGAATGTTTGTTAAAATGTTTATCGTATTTGATACGTTATAGACTTATAAAAGAATTTATTAATTTTTTTCTTAGATTATGTTAAACGTGAACCATGACATATAAAATATAAGATTAGAAAAATCTATTATTCCGATTATTATGTTATATCTATGGTGTATTATGGTAGTGGAAGTATCGTGATCTGGTGCTCTAAGACAGTTTCGGAGATTGGAGAAGTATTATATATGTTATGGTCGAATGAATACGACGATTCTGCATTGCACGTTCGAATTGGAATACGAGGACTATATTCTTCGACGAGACACCGATCTTTGTCATACTTCAAAGAAAATTGAGAAGTGGTTCGCAGAGAATACGTAATACATGTGCGCAATACTTTGGAACACGGCTGTATATTATAAAACTGTAAATAAATCCAAATCGTTTAGAAATTGAAAATAAATCTAAATAAACGTCAGTAGCGTGTTTTCCTGCAACGTATCGTAACTTAAGAGGTAATAAACCCTTGCTATCCTATGTTCCATTAACATAATTTTTTCTTGTTTCGTGCTCCGATATATAACATCCGAAGTATCGATCGCACAGTTACGAATCACCCCGTATATATCTAACATCATTTCTCCTCATTCGTCTTCGTACGAGTTCTAGGTCCTAACGTAGCTCTCGCGTTTACTTATCCTACCTATCTATCCGAACAATAATATAATAGCAATAGCGTTGATAATAATATTAATAGTATTCATCGCCATAATAATAATTACACGAAGAAGGTATTACTTGCACGCGAAGAAAATTGGCGCACCTGTACATTGTATACTAATATGTTATATCGCCGGCGACGATTAATAATTACTAAATGAAACCTGTACGTTTCAATATATATTCATACCACTTCGTTTCATTTCATCTCTCTCGTTTCTTTCATTTTTTTCTTTTTTTTTTTTTTTGTATTTTCATGTTGCCGCGTGTAAAATCTTTGCAGTATCGATGACGATGGCGCTGAGCATTCTCCCTTTCAATGACTAACTTGAAATAGTAAAAAATGGGTTTACCCTAGCGTTTACGATATACAGAACCGGAATCACTAAGAGCAATCGCGCGAATCGGTAGGGACCTGGGGGGGGTGGTTTGGGACCCTCGACTATCGACGCAGTCCCTGCCTCTCTCGCCTATCGCTGACAGAAGTTCAACGAACCGGGGCGCGATCGGTTGATTTGCTCGGTTAATATATCACTTTATGGCAGGTATTTCTAAAAAAAAAAAAGAACAAAAATAAAACTGAGTCCTTAGCAATCATGTTTCGTCCTTTCTTCATGTCTGCCGTTTTCGCGCGATCGATTCTCAAGTTGTGCCAACTCTCTACTAGTAAAGGTAGCCCGAGTCCGCGACACAGGAGCGGGCCGTAGTGAAGAAAACAAAGAACGAGGGACAGCGGCGCAACTATATCATTGATTAACTTCAGGGGCCCCAGACGAACAAACAGAAAGGAACGCGGTATCGATTGATCTTTGATTGTTTTAAAATTGCGAACGTGGCTGTTTGCAGACGCACGTCCGATAAATGGTGGATATCGAGGCCCTGTAATATCTCAGATAGAAATTTGGTTCAATCTATCGAATATTGATCGCAGGTACCGTTGGCGATTCCTCTGTAATATTACTCGAACCTCGGATTGCTTGTTCCACCGTTAATTTTTCATTCCACGGGCCCCAGGGATACGCTGGCTACGCCGCTGAACGAGGAAGTAACAAAGGTTTTACATTCGCGAAGCGTAAAGGTCTCTCTCTCTTGCGACAAACTATATATCGGATCCACTTTACTCTTTCTCGAAGGGAAAACACGAAAAATACGGAAACGTTTAAACGAAGAGAAAAAAAAAAAATAATTGAAGGAAAGAAAATGGCGAGCTACGCCCCGCTGGATCAATCGCAGACGATCCTCGCAGGCGGGCTCGTGGACAGTCTGTGTGTGCTAGTCTCCCTTTTCTCCTTCCGGCGGAAAAATGGAAGTACAGTCTCTCCTCCGGACGTGGCACGTGATTAAGCCCTTTTACTACCATTTTTTTTTTGGACCCTCTTCTCGCATTCGCATTGCATCGTTTTTTTTCTTTTTTACTTTTTGTTTCATTAATCTACGTACTCTTAAACTGGACGACACACTTTGGACGTGCGCACGGGTAAGTAACTTATCGTAGAGTTAATTACTGCATTCTCTTCATTGCCTTTCATCGTCGTTCCTATTATCTTCCCTATCGTCGGAGGATAGCTTTTTTTAAAAAAAAAACAAAAAAAAACAAAAAAAAAGACACGTCTTCGTACTTTCAGCTGGCGCGTTATTGTAACCGGCTCTCCGCGAATGCCCTTATTTCTCGTTTCCTCTCTATACGGATGGACTTTTTGTTTCCTTTTTTCTTTCCTTTCGTTTTGCATGTTTTTCATTTTTTAAACAGTTGATGATGTTGCTTGTTTGTTTGTTTGTTTGCAAACGTACCGATTGTCGTAAAGGCTTCGTCAGTGGTTAAACCCATTGGTCAACGGTAGGCGTGTGACAAACACGGGCGCAAGTCGAAGAGATCGCTGTGTCAATTAACCGAGAAATCTTCGACCTGACCAGGGAGGGGGGCGGTTATTAACAGCGTTGAAGGTTTCTTTCATATTTTTTCATTTTTTCGTTTCTCTTGCGATGCGGATGATGTGAACATCTTTTGCGACCCCGGCTCTCAGAGTGCTTGACTGTGTGTGTGTGTGTGTGTTTTATTTTTCGGCGATAGAACCCAGGAACCATGTGGACCGTTTTAGATCAGCCTTGGAACATGCCGAGAAAATGCAAATTCTGCGACAACGGAGACAGCAGTGTACCGACAACCGAGAAAAGGTGGAGGATAAGAGGCGGCCTTTTCAGTTTGTGTCAGTAGTGCAAACTGTCCATCTCCTTCATTTCGTTGCTACCGTCTGCGCTGTTCCCGGACGCCGTCACCATGTTGCCGCCGCAGTTTTGAGTATCGTATTCGAGTACCAGCCGTTTGATATGGCTTAGCTTCTCGTGCAGATAGTGAAACCGACGTTTCGTCTCCTTGTGTACCGGGTCCCGTTTCGTTTCGTTATACTCGTACAGAATCTGCTGTCTTATTCCCTGCAACAGACGAACGAAAACGGAACGTTAGTCATCTTTGGTTAAACTGGTTATGAAATTTCTTTGCGATGAGAAGATATATATTTGATAATGAGGATGATTCGAGCACATGTGCCAAGATTCGAGGACATGTAGCTTCGCATGTTAATAACATCTGTATGTCCAAAAAAAAAAAAAAAAAAAAAGCAGAACATGAACTTGATATTATATTAAACAGATTTATGGAGATAATATTGCTATGTTATCAAATATATAAGTATCATCGTCTCAGGAATAATATGTCCTTGCGAAAGGATACCTGATATTCTTCCCAGTTCCCAGAGGCCTCTTCTTGTCTTAATCGGTCTTGGAGTTGCGAGAACCGTTTAGAAACCTTCGCCACTTGAGTATGCAACCTTCGATATTCTTCGTAGTCCGCGTTGAATTCTGCCTTGTAACGTCTTCTTTGCTCTGCGCTGCTTATTGTCGTGTAGTACCTGCAAATAATTAGCAACCGGTCATCGTTAAACCAGTGATTCGCAAATTTTGTCAGTGCAAGTGTATATCAACGATTCGAGCACATGCGCTAGGATTCGGTCACATGTGTTTTCGATTGTCTTGATTTTTTTTTTTTTTATAAAATCAATTAAGCCAAGTTACGGTTGAAAAG
>NW_026535053.1:0-48190 GCF_026225885.1 Hylaeus anthracinus
ATTTTGAGTTCAGATTTGAAATCAGCGACCCCAAAAACTCCTGTATACCAAGTTTCATGAAAATCGCTCGAAAGGAACTCATGAAATATTCAAGAGAAATTGGCTAAGGTGTTTATTGTCAAGTTCTTTCAGAAAATACTAGGCTTATTCCAGAAGTACTACTGTGTTTACGATTTTTACTACTCTACTACACTTCCGGGTATTATGTAGGTCACTGGGTCAATCATTCATTCAAAAGTTTCTATAAAATAGGAAACTTTGAACCGGTGTAACTCGGCGTAGAATCGTCCGATTCGACTGTAACAAAACTCAAATCGAAGGGTGGAATGTCTACCATCTAATAGGTAGATTGCCATTGTCAAATACTCTTAAACAATCGTTTTGTTTATTGCTCCACTAAAAACTTTAAACTGTCACAGATCAGCGTGGAATCATCGGATTCGATTCTAACAAAATTCAAATTGAAGGGCGGAATTTCCGCTATCTAATAGATAGGTAATATCATTGTTAGATACTTTTAAACAATTCTTTTATTTATTGCTATACCGACCAGAAATATGATTCTGGTGTAGTAGTCGACATACAGGTAGTTAACTTGCGGTTTCAAACATGTAAATATTACTATCAAGGGCGCCATAAGATACTATAATAAAGATGTTAAAACTAAATACGTAAATAACACAATAATAATATAACATTCAACAAAATCCAAGCAAACGAAGAAAAATCAATCAGTTACACGCTTTCCATATGCTCCAAATCCTAGATCACCACAAAATCAACGAGCCTTTCTCTCTTCAATCGACCGCCTCTCATTTTTAATAAACACGCGCACACAAAGTAATAAATAACAGGCTTCGAGAAGCACGTAAACACCACGCGAAAGGAGACGTCTGCATTCGCGTCCATTCCCGCAGAATTAATTCCTAAAGAAGACTCCGGTCTACAACAGTTTGACTGGCTGGTCCCTTAACCGTTACAGCGAATAAAGTTTCCCCCGAAGCGCGTGCTTTTCCCCGGTTTCCGCCCTTCGCCGCATTCCATTATCGTCTTTCGCAAAGGTAACGCGTCTCGGTTTTCCTCGTTTCTCGTTTTCCCTTCTCTCCGCGATCGGCTTCGGCTGATTAACTATCCGTTAATTGTACTCGCGAGCGCGAGGTGCGAGCCCTCGTGAAAACATTCGAACGGATGAAAAGCGAGAAACAAAGGGAAACGGGAGCGACAAGGTGGAACAAAGTGCGGGAGCAATGATTACGGAAAAGGGATACGGGGAAATATAGGGTAGAGAAACACGGCGAAAGATAGAGAGCCGCGGGTTGTCGAAGGGGAAGGAGAGGAGGGGGTGGTCGGAGAGGAGGGATCGGGGTGGTTGGAAGGAGAAGAGTGGGCGGCTCAATCGCCCCAGCAAAGGCTCGCTACTAAAAGATCCATATCGAATAACCGGAGGGGGTGAAATTATCGGTACAACCCCTATTATTGGGTTCCGAACCACGTGAAAATAGAAAAGGAAAGGTTGCGAGATGAGGATCGATACGACCCCTCTGCCGTCGAGAGAGTTTCTCTTCATCCGATTATCGACTTGGCCCGGCGAACTCTTTTCTTCGTGTTTCGGGACTTTCCAGCGAACCAATATACTCGGTTCGCGATGCGGCCGAGAAGCATTTTATTACGTAGAGAATCGAATTAACTCTCCCGTCAGGATATCGATGACGTGCAATTTAGAGTGGACTTCTCTCCCCGGCGTTGGTTCCCTTGTAATGCGATTTCTGCTTTTCAAGAAGTGGGAACCATCGTCCGAGATCCAGCAGTAATTATGCATAGCAGGTGAGAGAAAGAAAGCTTGTCCGGAGGAATCGTTAGGATTCAGACTTCGAAGAATAATTGTTAGCTTAGGGGCGACATTATTGGTGATAGCTGTTGTGGAATGTTTATGGTTGGGCAGAGACGGGGAAACCCTAAGCTTCGAATAAATCTGAAGTTTGCCGATAAGTTTGTCACGTTTCTCCTTTTGAATATTTTCCAAAAAAGGAAACGGGACAAACACACGAACAAACTTCAGATTTATTCGAAGCTTAGGGTTTTGCCCATCACTGTGGTTAGGAATGAAATCAACTTTGGCTATCAAGGCTGTTTCCACAAGTGTGAATAATGTCATCCTATATTCCTTTTAAAAAACCAAATATTAACTGTTTTCGATTGTCTTTCTTTACAGAGAAGAATTTCCTTAATTTTTTGTTCTACTTTGAAAATATTTTTGCAATTCATTTCACACAGAAATCCTTGAGACATCAATTTTCATCTCCATTTTAATGAATACAATTTTTTACTTGCTTCGATGGAATCATTTGACGCAATTGTCAGTTTTTTTTTTCCAAAGGATTTAGATAGCAAAATGACAAAGTATTCACTTCGAACGATTAAACTTCCATGATCCAAGTTAATTACTCATCCTCGCGCTTCAACCTCCTCCAACCATAACTTCCAATCCCCACGGACTTCCTGAGTATAACAGTTCACCTACCAGATTGCTGTTTCGAGATTCGAAACTTGTTCTTTCGTTTACCAGTCGACTTTCAACAGATTCCAGTCGCAAGAGTCTAATATGCGAAAAATGGCTGTCGACTGGAGGACCAAATTGAAAACGATAAGAACATCGAGAGGAACAAATCCTCGTAGATCCTCGTACAGTTCAAATCAGGTCGTCCATCGCGAGTCGTTTCCTCGATGCAGTTATTACGAAACGAAATAGTGGATTCTTATTTGAATATTCTATTACGAATGAAATAGAGTTATATAAATTACTTTTTATTGGGTGCCAGTTCTTTTTAATTCTTCCATCTTTCCCCTGCGCTGCGTTATGCTACGACTCGGTGGTTTAATAGATCACCTATATTTAAATTTCATTTCCTTTCGAATAAATTACCGATCGTTAATAATTCACCGCGTTAGATTAAATACGCGCGAAACGAATCGACGATTCATCGCGTTTTCTAATTCTCTTAACCGCGCGATTCGTTGACTTCGTCCCTGAACTTGGATTAACATCGTTATTTTTCAGGCTCTGTTGAAACAAAATTTAGTTACTTTAAGTAGCTATTTAAGGAGTATAACCCTAAGAAATTAATGCAAGATGATCTACGTCAAAACCAATAGGAAATAGAATTCTAGAAATCTCCTTTAGTTTAGTATGCTATAGCAAATTTAAACTTGTTTTTATCTTCATTAGAACTCCACGTCCATTATTTTATATGCATCAAACATAATAATACGATGAATTCAAAATACTGTTATCTTCCAATCTCTATTAAAATCAAATCCACCCCTATGAAGGCAACGCACAAAATCACATTGTACTCAAAACCCTTAGGAAATAGAATTCTAGAAACAGAACCAGCATCCTCTATTTTACATTCATCAAACATATCGATGTGATGAATTAAAAGTATTGTTACTTGTCGACCTGTTTTAAAATTACATTTAATTATTCTGAGCATTAGGAATCCACCCTTCCGAAGTTCAGACACGAACACCTTTATAAAATTAATACAAAATAGATGTTTAAAAATCTCCTCTGCGTTACTTTGCTATAGCGACTCACACTTGGCCCCAGCTCCATTAGAAGTCCACGCCTCGCACGTAATAAAAGAATCAACTCCCTGGTACGCGAAACACGATTTAAACGACCAGTGTCCCGTGTTGCAGTACGCATCGCCACTTGTCCGCAATACTCGCAAGCTTTCGCATATCGTCGGTCTACTTAGGTAATGGACGAGCACGCGAAGATGGCATCGGGGTCTCGGCGTACGACAGAATTGCCATTACGATAAGAGGGTCGGTCATCGAGGAGGGGTGGAAAACGCGGGTGGAAGTTGCGCTCGGCGTGCTTTCTCGTTGCATTTCTCGTTGGTCTCCGTCGTCATCGCGGTCTCATCGTGATTATCGACTGCATTATTAACTTGGTATATTTCCGTGGGCGATGCTATCGATTTCTCGGTGGTGTCTGTCGGCCCCGATGTGTGTGCTTTAGCCCCCGACGAGCGAAGCCAACCCCCCAAAGCCATTCGTCCCGGAACGAGCGGCTAAAGGCGGACACGCAGCGCTAAGCGACAGCCACTAACCGATTTACGATCGCGCAAGCGCGCTCACCAATCGTATGATCCGATGCACCTCGCCGGAACACAGGCCAGATCGAACTTACCCGTTCAGGATTGGACGTGACTCTTCCCTTACACCCCCTCTGTCGCGTTTCTCGGCTTACCTGTGTCTCTATTGCTACGTGACATTGTCACTCGTAAGGGGTGACTGTAGAATTTCATTCGAAACTACCACCAGGACCGAAAAGTAATACCAATCGACGAAATAATTTCCATCATTTTCTAACACTTTCTGTCGACGTAAAAGCAGACGTTCGATTCCCTTTTTAAAAAAGTTTTTCGATTTTTCATCGAAAAACTTGTTCAGATCGAAGACGTCTTGATTACTTTTCGATTCTCCTAATATTAGGAAACAGAAGTCTAGAAATATTCTTCCTTCTTTTCTGCCTTCATTAGATCCCCACGTCCTTTATTTTATGTTTAATAAACATAATACGATGAATCAAGGATATTGTTATTTGCCAAGCTGTGCTAAAATCAGTCACGTATTCATTTATATTCTAAAAACGCACATTATTTATTTTTAATGGAAATAATCAAACTTAAACGTAATACAAGTGACCTTTTACAGGCACTTTTGATAAAAGTACGTTTAAGATTGTTCAAGGTTGATGATGTAAAAATAAAGCTTCCTTCGAATGACAGAGTCGATAGGATACATTGGATATGAATTTGTTATAAATTCTCTTAATAGCATCTTAAAGTATAGATGTTCCATAAAATTACTAAAATTATAAAATTACCAAAATTTCTGTTCTAATTCAGCAGTCGTAACGAAAATAAATTTTCCATTACCGCAAACGTCAAAAATAAATTTCCTCGAGCTTTTCATTCTCCAAAGAGTTCACGGTCTCCGATTCAAGAAACGCGATGAATCCTCTCTCCCGATTCCGATTCAAACTATCCTTACCCTGTCAATTACGTAACAGGCCAACCCCTTCCCTTCCATCGGTGACTTAAAATTGATTAACGACGACCGAATAAATTTCACTGTATTTTTGTTTCGCGGGAAAATCGTTCGAATCGAATCCTCGCCGTCTGCGAGGTACCGTTTGCTTTGTCGCGCGAAACGACTCGATGAATGTTAATCGAAACGTTTAATTTTAAAGTATAAGGGACGAGGAAGCGAGAAGACGATCGTCGAATAGCTGCGGAGGGAGATTCCCGGAGCGATTCCAATTGGGTTAACTACATACAATTCGTGGGTACAGCCGACCGATCGTAAATTGGTTAGTACCTGAAACCGCTTGGGTACCAACCGCCCGTTCTGGGACGCATTACCCACGGATACGATGATTCCAGAGCGCATTACAGCTTGCTCGTAAAAATGTTAGAGGAACTGGGAAGGAGAGAGAGAGAGAGACGAGAGGCCTGTAAAGATAGATCGCGTGTTTACACCAAACGAGCAATTAGTTTATCACGCCTCCCGTTTGAAACAGGGTGAGGCCGAACGACTGAATTTGGTCGTCTTTCAGCTGACTCTTTCGTCCCTCTATTTTGTCAATGGCAGGTTTAGATAAAATCATCGATACTTGGATGCTTAAGCTAGTTTCTTCGTTAACGTAACAGTACTTTATTCTTTTTCATATAATATTATTCTTGTCTATTGCATGTTGATCTTCATATAAAATTCTTACCTATTTCTTCCTCCTGTTTGAGGGGAGACTCGTTTTCTCTCGGCCATAAATTAATGCAAACATGGTCTGTTATATATAGAAATATTGAGCTTAGACTATATATTTATTTACATTATCCATATACATGCATTTTTATGGTATTTCATCATTTATACGATCTATACTATTTATTACTTGAAAATAGTGCATAAAGTGTACACTTTGGCATCTCATACAATCTCGGACATCTCAAAATATAAAAGTGAAGAAATCTTTTAACGTATTAGGTGTAAAAATTAATTCTGATCCTTTATATTCAATCATTTACAATTTCATTTTAAGTAGAAATATTTATTCGACACTTTGTCACCTTCAATTACCAACCTTCCAAGTCTTCAATCTGATCAACCTCGCCGACTCGAGCCCTTTGAAGGAGCAATACGTATTGTTTTGATTCCACCGTAGCAATCGCTAGGACGTCGCGTGGTCCTCTTTGCGAAACCTTCCGTTGGTGTTTGATCAGATTCGATCTTCGACGCGGTCGAAACGGAACAGAAATTCCTACAGTGCACAAAGGTGACTTGATCCAACTGGCGAACGTTGTAATGATTCTTTCTTGTGTACGTTGCTCGCCGCTACGGAGAAAGGAGTGAAAGGAACAGGAAGGGAAGCAGTGGTGCCGGCGGTTCTCGTTTCGCCCCGAGATTTACGAGATGCCTGTTGTATTTATTAAAAGTTTTCCACCGAACGGTGGCTCCTCGGTTCTCGTGAAAACTGTAGAGAGCGTCTGAAGCGATATTGTAAAGAAACGGAAGTTAAGTATCGCTAATGAAAGAAACGACAGAGGGCCGGGATGAAACTCTGGCATTGCGGCAGGGTTACCGGAGGCCGTACTCTTGGCAACGACCGTCGGATGTCGACTGGATTTACTGTGAATAAAAGCAGACCGCCGTCGTAAATCGCGGAGTATTGCGCGGCGTCGGGCCACGGGAAACGAAGCGTTCGGATATCGCAATATTTTAATAAAGGAAATTTTATTTCCTCTAGAAACGATGGCCTAGGGTCTGTATAAATATTGCGCGGCTCTCGATCTTTACAGAGCGTAGAATAATCGTGAAGATGACGTTTTGGTCTTGGATACTAGGATTCCACGATGAAATTGCGCTATGTAGTACCAGGGTGCTGAAATTCTTGAAATGTTGTTTTTCAAATTTTAATGCTTCCCTACGTTCACACTTTTAAATGTTTCAGACTCTCGAGTATAAATGTAGAATTTGGGATTGATCGAGGATGGCGAATAATTAAGACGCGCGGGAAATGTTAAACAGAATGTATTTGAATAATGAAATTGAAATGTATAAAAAAACTCTCGGACCCGTTAATATACAGAATTTTATTTATTTTATTTACTGGGAATTTTTATGTATTCATAGGAAATTCGAGTGTGCGAGAAACTAGAAAATGCATACAGTATGCAATAATATAAAAAAATATCGAAATTAAAATTCATGTAATATTTTTAGAGTAAAATATATTCTTACTTAGGTTCAGTTTTTGTAGCTACGTTTCCAAAGATTTTATTTTGTATAAAGATCCACAGCCTACGTACAATAAATAATGAGTTTTATGTCACTGCCTGAAGTTACTTTTCATCTCATGTGATTGATTTTATTTCAACACGTTGATTGCCAGACCGATTCACATGGAGAGATCTGCAGGTGTAAAATTTGGTCTCGAGACAATTACAGACCATGGAACCTAACATTCGTCGTATCACGTATTTTCGTATTCTCATCAAAATTTACAAATTCTCTCCAGACTTGTTTTCATTAATATTTAGCTCTTACAATTAATTCCTGAAGTTTCTTAGCGAGAAGCTCTGTAATATCAAAACTATTATTTAGTTTAGTAAAATAACTTCGGTAGACATACAGAAGACATACTTCAGATAGACATACCATTATTTAATTTAGTAAAACAACTTCGACAGACATACAGGGATATTTATGGGATTCACTGTATATAGAATCTCCAGCAAACGCTAATGTCACCTGCTGAAAGCGTGATTCTATCCGCAAAAGTGAATCGAAAGTGCACAGAATAAAATTGTTCCCGGCTTGGTTTTCGAGGAAATCGGTTTTCAAAACACGTGGCCAACGCGCGTTTTATTGTTAAGTCTCGACTTCGCGGATTTCCCTGAACATCCCTATCGTATTTCTGCGCAAACCGTACACCCGTAGTCCGGATCATTCCGCGCGGTACGCGCAACACAAGAGGCGTACACGCAACACGCGAGAGGATTTCGCTCGCGCTGTATGCGTCGAAGCCAAGGCCGATAAATCCAGAGTCATAAAATTCGATTTCGTCTATTACGAGTTTCCAGATACCCAACGCTAATGGGCACTAGGTTCGCGGAACCAGAACCCGATTGGTCGGAATTCGTGGAACCCGATACGGATAGATGTCACGTCTAGGGGGCTCGAGCTGTTCCCGGATGTCTACAGAGTCCTGGTGGACTCTGACGATGTTAGGAAAGAGAGAGGAGGAGGAAGGGGGAGGGTACTAGATGGGTCCAGAGCAGTGACCATTAATCCTCGTGAGATCGCGCTAGACTTCGTCATCTAATGATCCGTTTGACTTTTGTTATTTGCAGCGATGAACCTTTTCGTTCGAACTGTCCAGGATTAAGAAATTTGCCGAGCTATTTCTGTCTAAACTATTGTAGGAATAGAAATCAGTACTGAAATGGCGTAATTTAAGGAGAAACGAATTCAAACTAGAAACAAAAAGGAAAAATATAATTTTATGAAATGTTTCGACCTCGATTGAACGTGTATAGAATATCCAGCAAACACTAATGCCACCTGCTGAAAGCGTTCGGTTATGAAATTAAGACTATTCTTCTAGCGTACCATGGTGTTAGATTGCGTTATTTAATAATCCATTGAATTTTTACTTTTTCTGCTATCAAACATTTTTATGGGAGCCATCCATGATTAAGAATTTTGGTTTCCTCTAAACTGTATCGTAAGAGTAGCCAAAACTGAGACTACTCTTCTGGAACTCCATCATCCACTGACCTCCTGACTTTCTACTTTGTACCTATTTAAATCTTCTACGAAAATGATCAATGATTAAGAATAGCAATCTTACGAGGACTATTCTTCTAGCTTGTGTGGTAGGTTTATAAAGGACTCTCGTCTTTGACCTGGAGAGTCCAGGTGGTCCTAGGTGTACCCGCGAGTCTAGGGAGCAGCCGAGGTCACAAGAGATTCGAGAAATTCCAAGTTTACTCGGTGTACAGAGTCTCGAAGGTCTGGAATATCTGAGAGACTCCTGGGACCGAGATTCTTGGCACCTCCAGATTCGCTGGGTACTTCGGTTCGGTATGAATCCTCCGGATCCTGCGAGACCTCTGGAACCGCCAACCGAAGACACCCGAGACTCCTGGTGCCCCGTAGACTGATATCTCTAAAGTTTGACCGCTCAACAAGTTGTACAAGATCCTTAGGACTCGGTTCGACGTCGGTTCTTGCCACCCTCCACGGTCTGCTAAAGAGTATCAGATAACGCCAGCTAGCTAAGCTATAGGCGATAGTCTAATCGCTCGATCGTATCCCTAACACTCGCTCCAAGCCTAGGCCATTACATCAGGGATCTTGTTAAACTTGTTGAGCGGTACTTTCACGAATCTAGACATGTTACACGTGAATGCCACGACCAACGGTTGCGGTTCTGTATATCGAAGAATTGGAGAGTACGTGTCATGAGATTTATTAGGTAGAGCTTTTGAAAAGGGTTATTTCAGATAGGAGAAATACATAAATTTGCATTAGCATTCACAGTCTGGTATTCAAACAAGGATATTTTATAACGTTTCGGAGCTTTGTAGTTGGTTCAACACGTTGAACGCCACGTCACCCATTTCAACACTGCTCATAAGTAGTCCTATAACTACCACGTTAAAAATAGTCGAGTATTATTACTCAATATTGCTTATTAAATAGGAACCCATTGCTAGCATTGAGATTTTACTCATTTTACAAGGATAGCTACCGTTGGTATTCGAGAAGAATGATTTCAACATGCTCATAAGTAGTCCTATAACTACCACGTTAAAAATAGTCGAGTATTATTACTCAATATTGCTTATTAAATAGGAACCCATTGCTAGCATTGAGATTTTACTCATTTTACAAGGATAGCTACCGTTCGTATACAAGAAGAACGAACTCACTGCCCGTGGGTTATCCAATAAGCAACCACGTTAAAAATAGTCATGCATCTAGTCTGTATCAGCATCCTTGCCTGTATGACTCAATAATCATGTACTATTCAGTTCTTTACACTAAATGGCTACATAATGAATATATACCAAATACGACAACACTTCAATGAGCACTTACTTTTCTCCCATACCAACGGTACATAATCGTTCCCCGAAAGATTCCTCAAACACAGATATAAAAAATCGCATCCCCGCGATACGCTTGACGCACTAAATCCTCGTACGTCTTTAATTTTCTGTTGCAGTACTACGAGATGTCGTACGGTATCACCGTGGAGATGCACAAGCAGGTAAGCCAGTCCTCTCGAAACAATACGTTTGCGTGTTCGCCGGCGATCCTCGGAAGCGCGACTTTATCTCGTCGCAGGTAGCCTAAAACGTGCCCACGGAGAAAGTTGGCGAGGTAGAAGTTCCTTTCAGCCGAGTTTCCAACGAGATATTAACCGGAGGTGGATAGGGTGAGCGTCGCGTTAAGAATGTCGACCCGATTTCTATCGCGCTTCCGAGGCGGCAGCAAGGGTGGTTCGAGGATCAAAAGGTTCCTCGTTGACTCGTTTCGGAATGCGTCCAGCCGAGGCCCGCGAAAACGAAAGGGGATGACACGACGCATCTGGCGCAAGAAATCGTGTAATTTTAGCTAATTAGGGGAAACAGTGGGCCGTTTTCCCCTCTGTCAGTAATTTTCTTAAAAGCGACCGCGACCCCTCCGTGCCACGGTAACCGGCTCCTGGAAAGTGGGAGGGGTTGAAGAGGGACTCCTAAACTCCAAACAACCCTCCCTGACACGACGAGCTGATATTCATTAGCATTAGCGGCCGATCATTTCTCACCCTTGTACCCAGGGGCGTTGCTCAATGGGGTGCGAGCCCGGGGACAGGGAGTAGGGAGACCGTCGTCGTACAGGCCGGTCCACCATTAAATCGGCGCGAAATTGCGTCCGGTGGCTCAAGTGGCAAACTAGTTAGCTTAGGATGCTTTATAGCGGCGTTGTTATTGCCGTGTACGATTTGCGCTTCGAATTGATACGTCGGCCTTTAAACCGTGTACCGCTTAATTGACTCATTAGCTCCGCAGGCGGAATTGCTTTCGTTCGGCGCTCGAACGCGAGATAATTGTCGCGACGTCGCGGAAATTTAATACGGTTGACGTCTCGTGGCCGAAAAACGGGATTCGGGAAATACGTGCTCCGGCAGGAACGAAGTTAAGGTGTTTCATTGAAATGTTTCGTAGGTAAGAGTATGCTTCGAAGAATATTTTTGGTCATTTTTAGGAGAAATTGTTTACTTGTGTTAGAACGCGTTAGGATTGATTGTTTATGGGAATTTTTCGAGTACGTCGTGGAGTGGATTTCTTTAGTCTTAGATAAAATTAGATGAATTTTTAGAAACTAGATGAATAGCGATATTGTTTCACTTGAGGATTTGTTTACGAAAGGCAAGATTTTTAAGAAAAAAATGAGCAAATTTTGTGGAACAATCTACATCTGTTTAAAAATATTCTTATTCTCTTCAGTTTTGACCAAAAAATTAATTGGAAAAAGAACGTGACTAACATTTGCAAGAGATTTTTCGTGTTATTCAATTTCTTGAAAGCTAACTAACTAAAAATTAATTCCTTACATAGTACTCAGTAAAATGATATTTTATTTTATATAATTGGAATGTATTCTGAAAAAGACCAATAATAATATGTCATTCATTGAAAGAAAATCAGAAAATTCATATCTAATAAAGAATTCTTTTTGTTCGTTGCTCTAATTGTCAAAACGTTAGCCTTGAATATCTAAATATCCGAATATCTTTTTATTCCTATTTTCATGCCACAATTCAAACTCCAAAAGATGTATTTTCTACGTAACGTAAACTTTCATCTAGCCACGACTTTTGTCTATCTCTGCCTTCCAGCTTCTACTTTCTCGGAGCTTTCGAGGCCAAAGTAACGGCCAATCAGAGGATTGATTTCCGTGTTTCTTCTACCACCGGATCGTGACACGTCTTTTATCAAAACCCGCTGAAAATCGATTTCTGCCGATTGAAGAAAGCCCCTCAGTCGATTTCAAATATCTCCCTTAACAAGTTGGACAGATAATAATTGCGTTATTAGAGTTCTTATTGTCACCGGCGCAGCCTCCGTGTGTGATGTCTTGGTCAATTGTCACGCGGCATTAAGTCGGCATGCGCCGTGTAGATTTTTATCGCGGTCCACGCAACCGCGATGCAGGAAACGTTAGGGACGTATAGCGTTCACAAAAAAGAAACAAAAATGCCCGGTTAACGCGCGTCCGCAAATCAAAGCTGACAGAGAAATATGCGATTTTCTGTTCCAGCGGCACAAGCGACGTAGTATATGATGACGTACTGTACAGAAAGACACAAATTATTACCGCAGGGTTGATTCGCGAAACTGACTGGATATTTAACTGTTAACCTGGCTTTTTTATACATTTTTGCGACCGCTGTACCATCTAGCGATCGGAGTTGCTGAAATTAGATTTTGGTGTACTGCAGGCTCTCGAGAATGTTTTATATTATTTTACTATTAATTAATGGTAGAGTCGAGGATTTCTATTTGTTTCTATCGGAATGCTTCAAAATCGTCTGTGGAAAATAGCGTATAACGGAGCTGTAAATTTATTGAAATTTTTATTTATATTATTTCATTGCTAAGTCTCAAGCGAAACTTTCTATATATTCATCATGTTTTTACTTTGTTTTTTGGTTGTATCTTCTTCTGAAGTAAAAAATTTTACTATTTGACCACAATTTGATTGCATACGTAAAATTAGGGCAGCACATACTTTTCATTTACCATGCAGTATATAAAGATGCATATCCGATGATATTTATACTAATATTTATTTTTAGTTTTTCCTTTTTTTTAAAGTCAAAATACTACTTTTCGACCATAATTTTGTTGCACATGTTTTTAATTTACGATACAGTGCGCGAGGACGCATAATTCTGTTAATTCACATTTAAAATATTTCATGGAAGGTAATATACATCCGGTAATATTTAATATTTGTTTTTATTCTTGTTGATTCTTCCTAAATTATACAGATACAAAATATTACGTAAATATCCAACGGCACGTATATGTAAATCAATGATGATTCGCGATAAAAGTATTTAAATTATTCCCTGCATGTCTGCCATCATTTTTCTTTAAGTAAATAAAATCTGGAAAATTCTAAAGAGTCAAAGGATAAACTGAACATAAATTCGAACGTTTTCCGATACGCAATAAGTTCTTTAATAAATTTTCGTTTCAATACACATTCGCTTAACTTTAATTATAATTCGGTGCTCCCTTCTTCAGTCTCATACATTTAACACAAAATTGGCGCGTTCTTCTTACACAATTTCAAACGACCAAAATTTCGTTCGAAAAAATTCGTTCAGTAAATGGAATATCGTACGCCAGAAAAAAAGGGCTGGTACAGCAACTCTACTTTCAAACTACTTTCTTCTTTACAGCACCCTGCGTTTAAACGCTTCACTGCGATGAGTTTCGCTGAAACGGAAGGCTGTCGTTAAGAGATTGTAACCCGATAAAAGTCGCACGATTTAAATGCTGGAGTTTTTTGGGATTCGGTCTGCTTGCTGCGTTAACTGCTTGCCGTCGCTTATTCCTTACAATTAGTTCCAATCTAATTAAAGCAGCTGCTAACTCCAAAATTTTTCCTCCGATGCTTTTATGATCCGTAGCATTGGGCATTTTAAATTTCATATACATAATATGGAGTGTATATATTCGTCATTATCATGGAAAGTGACTGATAATTGACAAATAAATGAAAAACGAACACACGTTATATGTGATTCGCACGGCATACCTTGTAATTAAACTGCAGATCTTTATACAAAATAAAATCGTTGCAGACGTATCTACAAAAATTGAATTTAAATAAGAATTTATTTTACTGTACAAATATTTTAATATGTACTTTCAATATCTTTTTTCAAATGATTGCATACTGCGCGCATTTCCTGATTTCTTTCAAATTTCCTATCAAATTTAGCCTGATTACTTTCAAATTTCCTATAAATGCATACAAATTCTCAGTCTACTTATAATTCATACGAGGTGCCATTTAAATTCGAATTTCGAGGTTTGCTTCCCTTGCAAAATAAACTTCACCGTCAGGATAACGATTACACACCTGCGTCGAGTGTATCCCGGAATGCGACCGCAAGGATAAAAAGGACAGCATTTGCCGCGAATATCTCGAGGTTCGACCGCAAACAGTTAACTTCCTTGGAACGATTCGAAATGATACACTCTTTCGTGCCGAGGGAAATGAAAGTAAGTGGTTACTCGATACGGTCGTATAATTGCTAATGGGCGCGTAGAGGTCGGGAGGATTGGAGGTGGTTGAGGGTGGCAATAAAAGAAATAGTAGGGAAACGGAAAATCGCTGGTCATCGGGAAATCAATCCCCTTCGGGCGTAACACGACGACAAATTGTACTAGGGTAGTGTAACGCGTCGGGTCCGAGATTCTAACGCTAATTAGAGGAAAAATAGGAAGTTATTGGTTCTTCACCGATCGGTTAATCAATCGTGATAACGTTCCCTTCGTGCGTTCACAGACGATTTACAATTAGATTCCTACTGCACTACCGCCCATTAATTTCAATACATTGTATTTGTGATTATTTCGAGGCGGAACGGATGTAATTTTAATTCATTATTTTAATTATTTAATTTGAATTCAAACAGCTGGACAGACGATTTACTTGAATTTTGTTGAATTCAACTTGATATAACTGTTTGAAATAAAATAATTGCTACTTGATTATTAACTTTTATATTGAAGGTGTTTTCGATTGCTTATATGTTTATTTTCTAATAGTAAGGTCTGTTATCGAACTGTTATCATAATTTAGTAAAAAATTATTTAGCTGCGTTACCAACTAAAAATGTCTGAATAGTAACTACTTCTAATAACTGTCAGTTACATAAGAGAAAAATTGTATTGTCCAACTGGAGCTGGTTGAAGTGCACGCGTACTCGACATTTAAAATTACTTTACTCGAAAATAAAGCGTCATATAAACAAATTTTATTCTACATTTTCGCTTCAATTTTTTACGTAGAATCACCCCCTACTCGCTTGTACCACCAGTGACGGGACACCCTGTATATAAATATATATATATATAAAATCCGTAATCCAGTGATAATGAATATACTCCGCGGCAAATATTTTTCGATTTAACCGCCGTGCAAAGAGTCAAGTGGCGCGATTACGAGCCCGTTTCAATTCCCCGACCGTTAAATACTTTCCACCCCGTCCCTCATCTACGAGTTAAGACGCATCGGACGAAAACTGATTACGTTGCCACTTGTGCGAATCTGAAATTCTCCTTCCGCGGTCGTTCCCTCTCCGTCGACTCTCTGTCTTCTCGTTTTTGGTATGAAAGGAACTTGGTCGGCAAGAGGGATCGGAGGGGGTTGGGGTACAGAATAAATCACCCTCCGTTTGGTTGTCTCCGGCACTTAGCCGGCTTTCGAGCCGCGGTCTTCGGTCCTCGCTCCTTTTCAATTTGAACACCGAATGAAAACAATCTTCCCCTACGAGGTTAGACCTCTCTGACTCTCCCTCCTCCCTTTTCAACCCTCGCGTGGCCACCCCACGCGTCTCCGTCAACCTGCCCCTTCCGTTTTTACCCTTTTTAGCCGGCATCGTTGGCGAGTCTCTCTGATTTCATCCTTTCCGTTCTCTCGCTCTCTCTCCCATTAGTCCTCTGTCGCTGCCTCCACTTTTCTCCCACTCTCCAACCCTCTTTCGCGGACTGCCATCCCTCCACCCACATTCATCCCCCGTTCTCCGATGTTACCGCCACCCCAAGTCGACATTTGCCTCCCACTCCACCGTTGAAGCCCGCAGCCACCACTTTACCACTCGCTACTCGACTAACTCGAATTTGTTGGCGATGTCCCAGTTCTTATACCGGTCTTTCTCCTCCTTTCGTTCGACCCTGCCACCCCTTCCACCACCAGCTCTTCAAATAATTGTACCACGCGGTCTCAACGCGCGACTGGTCCGATACGGTCACGCGTGAGGATGCTTCTTGGCAACTTATTCGATCCTGGGCTTTTTTTGAGGCACCTGCGGACACGTCGAGAAAAAAGTCTCTTCTTAATAGGGAATTCGTGTAGCAGCTGATTGCAAGATATGCATCTTTTTTTTATTTTTGTTTTTTGAAGGAAATTTTATTTTGCGGGGATGTGTGGTTTAGGATCTTCTAGAATCACGTTTCGACTGCTATACATGTTTTTCTTAAATGTACGAGTGCACAGAAGTACTGTTGGCACGCGAGAAGAATGAATCCGCAACTGCAGAGGCACCATATTACCAATTCTAACACAGAAACTTATCTACTGTAGAGTTCATGCGGAAAGTTACTCTTTCGGAATCAGTAACCAAACATTCACAATTAAATTGCAACTAACTCACGAATGCCTCGCAATTCTAATCCCGAAAAGTAGCATCAACCTTAATCGTTAATTGTATGTAAAACTAAAAGAATATTCATCCAACGAAAAATACGCGCGTCTAATATTATAATAAAATTATAAACGATTTGAATCTATCTCGTATAAAAAATGAAACCGTAATCACAAACTACAACGGAGTTACTCGTAAATGCGATTGCGACCGTTTTATAGAGGCAACAAATTTTATTCGACACCAGTTTCTTTCCATTCGTTAACTGTCCCCCTATAACGAGCATACGTCGGTATTTAAAATTCGATTAAATACAAAGCGTTTCCGTTTAACTTAACGGTCGCTCCCTCGCGGTGGTTTACAGGGGAACGGTGACGCCAGTAATCCAACGTTACAACTTTAGATTTCGTCGTGTCCGAGCGATAAAAGCAGCCCCGATAAAAAATCCCTTATGCGTAACACGGGACGGAGAAACGAGTTTACGCTTGTCGCAAAGGTAAAAACTTTTATTACTATGACACGAGTCGCTGCTGTTACTGTTGGCTGGCAGGTGGGGCCAGATAAAGTTAAAAGTTTCCCTTTTCCGGTATCCTCGAGCCGGCGCGGCGTCACAAAGAACGTCGATTCCTGCGTGGAGGTACACGTTCATCTTCCAATTTCGAGGTAGTTCACAATTTTTTTTAAATAAAGTGATGGTTTTCGGTACTGTATCTTGCAGCTAAAGGAAAAGTGAATACAAAATTGATCTTATGGAATCGTAACGATGTTGAGTCTATTCCTTTTTTGAGTCTATTTCTTTACTATAAATAACACTGTATACATCGTAGCTAAAGGAAAGATGAATTTAACATTGCCCTTATAGAGTCATAATAATGTCGAACTTCTTTTTCTTTGAATTTCGAGTTCATTGACATATTTCACCATGATACTACAAAATACGGAATATTCAAGCATAATAGAGAATAATATATGGAGCAATAGCATATTGGATCAAGATATAATAATACGTATGGTAACACGTTATAATACTCCAAAATACAGTATATTACGGAATAGACTAGCAAAATATAGCTTGAAACTGTAAAATACAGAATATTCATCATAAAGCATAATACATGGAATAATAGCATAATTCATCAAGATACAACGAAATACTACATACAACGGAATAGGACGATATATTTTCATTACTGTACATGGTATCGTATTAAGTACCAACAATACCAAGTTACAATACCAAGTTTCATCTGCTGCACTGAAGAAGGCCCAAACAGAAATATCCAACTACTTCTTCCACAAGCTCTATCAAAATACACAAGCCATATTTACAAAAATTCAAACAAAGAAGTCTCGAAACGTGTCTAAGACTCCCATACCCCACCGCCAGCCCATACACCAACCTGGTGTCGTGTATTCTAATGGAAAGTTCGCGGTCGTGCCGGATTCGCGCGGCACATTGCCATAGATCGTGGCTTAATTGAGCAGACCAACGAGCAGGCAGCCGGTTCCGAGGACGAGCCTTTCAATTAAGCGATAAGTGTTATCGGATGGGTCTGCTGCACCATCGTACGACTCGCCGGATGAAGCAAGAGCGTTGCGTAGCGGTCTCGTCGCATGTGCATTCTTTTTCGTCTAACCCTAACCCCTCCGACGAGTACGTCTGCGTTTATCCTGGCCTGTCCATCTTCGCGTATTTTTCTCGTTCGCGGTCGACGGTGCTTTTTACAGTCTTTCCTCTGCCTCGTCTTTTTATTGCCGCGTCATTCGAAAAATCTCAATTTCCAAGGAAATCGTCGACGCGATCGCGTACAATAAGCCTTTGAAACCCGCGACTTCGTGGATACGTAATCCTGCGATTTATTTTGATGCATTGAACCCCCGCTTCCCCTACGGACTTATTTCCTTTCGATTTATCGATGACAACTGAGACCACGTTGAGGTCAAAGGAAACATTGTTATGTATTTCAAGGTATTACCTTGTCGAACACTATGGCATAAATGGGGCACGTGAAGTGCGCGTTACCTTGTCACATAAATACTTTGTGAACATTATGTGTTTCTATATAGTGAAGGAAAAAGGGATTTAACAGTATTCTATAGGAACTTCTCGAAAGATTATCCTAATTATATAACATAATACATTAGGGGGGAGGGGGCTATAAAGTAATGTCGTTTCTTTTAGATTCAATTTAAACAAATTTGTAATATGTTTTTATTATTCATCAATTATGTAATCGTGCTCGTTATCGACAATCTTCTGCCATCTAGTGCGCAAATTTTTAATATCTGATCGATAAAAATCAATCGGTGTACAGTGACGTGGTAAATAATAAACAACCTGGTACCCCTAATACATGATTGAATGTATCTTTTATTTACTCAACAGTATTATGACTCTATAAGAATAACTCTTCAGAAGGTTATTTAAATGTCAATCATAATATACATCTTTCTTTTAAATGTTGATAAAATTTTGATTACTTTCCGGCGCCCCTAATATTTTAACCTGCAGAAGAAGAAGGTTGGTGTCTCCCTATAGTGACTCTAAAATATCGTTCCACCGTTCGGAGGATGGGCTTGTGCTTCTCGTAACCGAAAATGACACGACGTGCCAAAGATACGTACGTCGCGATAGGCAATCATTTTCGAGGGGCGCCGTCAAGCAAGCGGGATCACCGATCTCTGATTTCCCCTCGAAAACGAAAGATCGTCCGGTTCGACAAGAATATTCCTATCGCCGACGGCGTTCGTCGATACAAGAGTAACTACCATTTCCCATCGCGGGTGCGCCCCGGCGCCCGATAAAAAATGTGCAGCCTGACCAATTGCATATAACTCACCCAGCCTTTCCACTTCTTCCTGCCTCCTGTGTATATATACGTCTATCTATCCGCGCGCTTCCTCCTCTCCCTCTCTATCACTCTCACCCCCCCCCCCCCCTCGGCTTTTCTCGTACTTTCCTTCTCCAGCTCTGTCTACCTCTCTGTCCCGTTCTCACGTTCTCTCTCCCTTTCGGTAGTCGGGGGTCGCTTTTCCAGTACTCTTTCCGTCCGTGCACACATATTCTCCGACGCGCTCGCGTACATAGGATCCTCACGCGCGTACACACACGCACGGACGCCCATACGTACGTGGACGCTGCATCACCGTATGCATGCTTACACGTACGAACGGCCGGGCACACGGACGCGGTTCCAGGGGTCGTGTATTCGAGTTCTTTTATTTGGCCCTGCGGGGGTAGTAGAGGGTTGAGTTGAGCGAGCGAAACGAGGGTGCGGTGGGCTGGGGGCGATGACATCGATTTTTTACCCGTTGCTAATCTCAATGTTACCTCCTCCTACTCTGCCTCCTCTTTTTCCTCTTCCTCCTGCCACCAGGTTCGGCCACCTCCATCTACCCTTTTTCGCTCCTCTCGCTCCACCCCGCGTCTCCTCGGTCGACCCTCTTCGTTTCATCCCCTACCCTCGCCATCTCCCTGTATCTCCACCTCCGCCCTCGGACCATCCGTTCTGCGGGAAAATGTGCATGTGCATCGGGCACATTCGAGAAGGAATAACCATTTTTTCGTACCGGACAACACTTGCGCCGCGTCGTCCACCCCGCGCGCAAATTCTCCTCGTCCCCCGTCCCCTCCCCGCGCGCCCCGGTACGTCGACGTTCTTCCCTCTTTCCCTTTTAGCGTTCGGTTACCTCTCCGCCCTGTTTCCTACCGTCTCGCTCTGACGTTCCCCGTTCCCGCTGTTGCGTTTCCCTTTGTCGCGTTTTTCGTCGACGCGTTTCTCTCTCTCTCTCTCTTTCTCTCTTTCTCTCTCTCTCTCTCTCTCTCTCTCTCCATATTTTTTTTACTTTCTTTCTTTTTTATCCGCCGCGCAGCAGCACCCTTCTTCCACGTCCGTCCTCCCACCCCTACGGGGGCTCGGACCGGGCGAAATCGAACTGACGTGGACGCGCCAGTTTTCCATCTTTCCGTCTCTCCTCCTCTCCCCCCCCCCATACCCCCGTGGGAATAATGACATTTTTTTCGGTTTGAAGCCTCCGACGCGCGACCAAACGCGCCCCGGCGAGAACGCCCGGGCGAACGCCGCGCCGGGATGCCGACGTGAACACCGAAATTGCTGGAATCAAGGTGACCGTCTCTGGGACTCGAGTTTGCGTGACTAGGGACCGGTAACCTGGTGTTGTTTAGTTGAGATTCGTCGGTGACGGAAACCTGAGGGAAAAGGTACCTGATCAAGGGTTGAAGTGAATGAGATTCATTGGTCATCGAAGGGGAGGGTAGTTTTACCAATATGAGGTCTCCTCTGATTTTGGATTTCGAGTATCCTAGCCTTGTGTCTGTATACCTAGAGATAGGATTGACACCCTGATGTTGTCTATTAAACTAGTAAAAAAAATCTAACGAAAAAGTTCTTCAACAACGATCAAAGGTAGAAGGGCTTTTGAATACAGCAGCTTGACGAAATAGAGAACGAAAGGGAGGCTAGCTTCACCAATATGGAGTCTCTCTTGACTTTGACTTTTGAGTCAACCAGATTGACAGAAATCTTTTGTGTCACATAATAGAATATTTTTTGCATAGTATACTAAAAGCTCGAAAAAAAATATCAGCGGCCCTGTTCCAATCACTCGTCGATTCTTCTAATGTTGGTCACCCTACGCGCGTGCTTGTGCCCGTTGCAGTTAATAGTTGAAACCGATCTGTCGCGATCGCGTATAATGCACACACGCACGTGTCTATTGTTTGTCGGCCGTGACTCCGACGCATGGGTGCGTCAGCTGTTTGCGGTTCGATGCGCTTTTCTATCCCATGTCGAGCTATTCGAATCGGCAACGGGAAAAACATTGTAAACGTTCCGTAACGGGCATCGATGAATGTCTCCGTTGTTTTGGGGATAATTTTCATGGTACCTTTTCGCGGCGAGCTTACAATGAGAAGTGTTGGGGAAAATTAAACAACGACAAGAAATCAAACACATAGAATGAAATAAGCAACAACGAACTAAAAATCAAGTAATTATTCCATATAGAAAAATTAAAGTAAATGGAAGAGAGGGGAGAATGACACGAGCTAAGATAGATGAGAAAGAATCATAAACAAGTATCAGGAACATGAAATTATTATTGTATTATTATTTAAAAGTATAGTTATATCCGCTCGTTGTTTATTCCTCGTATTCCACACTTATTTATGAATCCGTCTCTCCGCGTTTTATCCTTTTCTTTTGTAACGCTTACCATTGTGCGAGCTAGTCACGTGGCAGTTGGTATAATCGATTCAATCGACACGCATTAATGAGCAACCGCTCTCCTTCCACGGGCATGGGCGAGAGCTCACGTGCCATCGAGCGGTCGTTACGCGCTGTACAATCACCGTAACGTAATCCTGAATTTCATGACGTTTTTTACGGTGTTTTCGCGATTTGTTCCCGCTCGGTTTACAGTCGCGCAGGGCCGACCTCCGATTTTTCAATTAATTCGTCCGGTTGTCAGCGCGACCATCCAAACACGGTATCGAAATTTCTGTCGTCCCTCTCCGCTAATAAACTGCTGTGCACTTCAGTGTTTATCGTTTTTGGCTACAACGCGCCAATAACATCGCGAAACGAACAATTTATTAAGATCTATTATCCTTCAAATATTTCAATAATTTTTGTGTCGTTCCTTGACCAGTTATTTAAAATCCTGCTTTGGAAGAGTTAGAGTGAAAGACATCTTCAGATTACGAGGACTTGTCAGAAATGAATTATTTATACACAAAATTGGATTAATATAATACAAAAATATATTTCAAGTGATATTTAATTCTTCATAATTGAAATCGATTGATTTTTATAATTGACTAATTATAAAAATGGTGTCAGTCCCTGTCCAGCCTGTAAATATCAATTTAAATTCAGTTAAATTCGACTGAAGGAAATTTATATAATCAAACTAAATAATCCTTTAATTTTCTCGAAAAAACAAAATACAGGCTTGCCCCGTTATCAACAATTTTCATTAAAATACCTTGCGAAAGAAATTATTTCTCCGTCATTTATACACTCACGAATTAATTAACGTTCAAGCAATAAATAGCTGGACCCCGCAAAGCTGAAATCCTTTAAAACTTTACCGCGTCACGTCGCGGGGAATTAATTTTGTACGAATATTCGCGAGAAACGTCGCCGAGGTGCGGCGGCCTAACCCCGGGACCCCCGGATTCCAGACCGACCGAAAGTCTGGAATCCTTTATCGTCGCCGGGCTTCAGAAAAATGCCCGCTCGAGATTTCTTTTGATCCGTCACACCCTTAACGCCACGCCCGGTTCTCGCATTAATTGCCTCGTTTATCATGCTTGCAGACCGAGATCGCCAAGAGGTTGAACGCAATAATCGTCCAGCTACTACCGTTCCTGGCACAAGAGGTGAGTCTTTGACTTTCTGTTTGGCACGTGTGCCGCACAATCTCGCGATTCGAGAGTGACAACGACGCGATAATGATAGCATGGCTTGCAGCATCAGCAGCAGGTGGCCAACGCCGTCGAGAGAGCGAAGCAAGTCACGACGACCGAGCTAAACGCTATTATTGGGGTGAGCCTTCTCTGCAATTGATTCCATTAACTTTCGTAGTTTTTTGGCAAGCAGTCGGACATTGATCTTGGCACCGTATGATACAATTTCGCGCTGCTTGCGTTCCCAATTTCATCCCCGAACCGTAATTCACGTGTAAGCCGCCCGACTAACCGTTGCGATACTCTTTTGCAGCAACAACAGGGTCTACAGCAGCTACTGGTGAGTCCTTCAGTTTTTCAAGCTTCTCTGAACTACGAGAACGTGTCTCGAGACAGCCTACCGTACCGCAGACGGCAAAAATATTAGGTTGGTAAGAAATCGATGTCGGTTTTCGAACAATCGAACTTTCACGCATGGTTTTATAACGGTTGGATAACTGTTCACTTTATTCTATTTACGTTCCAATGTCATCTCACAGTGCAGATGTCGCGCTGCATGCTGATAAGTACGCTTTTGTTTTTATTGTTAATTTGTGCTTCGAGTTATTTACTTCGCAATGGATTATAAACAAGCTCGTGTAATATTCTTATATGAATATAAACTGGGTCGTAAAGCTGCAACTGCGATGCATTTGGAGACGGTACCATAAATGAACGCACGGTGCAGCGATGGTTCAAAAAAGGAGGTGAGAACCTCGAAGATGAAGATGATCGCAGATGCTTTTCTCTCGTCGACAGTGACCAGTCGAAGGCAATGGCTGTAGCTGATCCACGAACCGACAACTTGCACAGGAGTTGGGTGTAAGCCAACAGTTTATAGACCACCTGAGACATCTAGGAATGTTAATTTGTGATATGTGGATTTAAATATATAGTTTGAAAACCGACATTATTTTCCTACCAACCTAATATTTATCTGAATAAACGTTCCAAGTAGCATGGATTGACATGAAGCCCCTTAGCTTGTCGGGCACCAAGTGTCCATCGAGCTCATACGTTAAGACGCTGTGTAAATCTTCGTTAATGGTAAAGGCTAAACTTTACTTTGAGGCCACAGAATTATTGATTTTTTTTTGTTTATACCATTTAGTAGGTCTTCATGTCCAGATCACAAAAACGAAGGTTTTAATGTTAGGAATTCAACGGTTAAAAAGTAGAGATAGTGAATGACATTAAAATGGTAAAATACGTTACGAAAATACTGTCTGAGTAGGTTTGGAGTTTTGGAATCTAATTTCCCGGTGCAGCCAATTTTCATTTACTCCGGATAAATGCACGCACGAAGATTCACATTCTCTACCTAATTGACCAACAGATCATCGGTAAAAGACGATAATACAGCTTGGCAAATACAGCCAGAGGCCCAACTACGAAGGCAGCAGAAATGAAACTTTCCCTAATGAGAGGCGCAGTGTCCCTCAACTCTAGATTTATTTTTGTTCCGTTTATTTAATAATAAACCAAAACATCGCTTGCAAAGGGCCAAATGGTAAAGAAGAAGGTCAATAATTTTGTGCGGTCGAAAGTAAAGTTTAACCTCGGTAAATGATTAAGAAAGATGGTGAGTGTGTCTGTTCCCGATGTTACAGCAACAGATTCACGCGCAGCAGCTGCCCCACGGAGCGGTGGTCGGCGGTCTTCCGCCAGGCGGATTGTTGGGCTTCGCAGGTGCAGCCGCTGCGGCCGCAGCCGCGGTGGTTCCGCCGCATCTAGCGCCGCCCCCGCATCCGTCGGCCGCTGCGGTCCAGGCGCAAGCGCAGGCGCTCCTGAAACCGTCGGATCTGCAACAGCACCGGGCGGCGGCGGAGACTCCCGAGGATCGTAAGCCGATCGCCCTCACCGACGACAGACTACGGCGATCCGTTTCGCCGCCCGAGAAATTCCGCAGCCGCACCCCCGACCTCGAGAGCGATCCCAAGAGGCGGAAGGAGGAGAAGCTCGGACACGTGAGTTTAATCCTTGTTCCTCGTCACGCGCGTCCTCGCGTATTCCACGGACGCTTTTGTTTTTGCGAGCGCGAGCGCGCGCAACCTTCGACCCACCTGTTACGCGCTATTTAAGAATAGGTGGCCCAAGTGTGTGGCGTCGACCAGGACTGAGACTGCTCGGTGGGATTATTTTTTTGCGGGTATTGAGTGCTGGGAAATTTTTTGAGAAATTGTTGAGACAGGTATTATATTCGGATATTTTTTTTTTTTCTTTTTTTTTTTTATCGAAGCTTTCAAATCTTAGAAGAGAGATTTATTCGATTTGCATGTTGTTGGAAATGTATATGTAGAATTAGGATTTGTTAATATGTGCGAGATTAATGTTACTGTTCTTCGAGAAGGACAGAACAACGTTTGCTTTAGTAAACGGACATAGTGATGGGTAAATATAGTTTAAGTTTACATAGTCGCTCTAATGATTTGATTCTTTGCTTTACGAAGAGTGGGCACTGCCAAGTAATGTGATCAATGTTCTATATGACTATAATCGCGCCAATATTTAGAGTTACTTAATAATTCCACCCTTGCGAGAGAAGCAGTAAAGTTATTTATAATGGCCAGCTCTACAGCGGTGTATCGTGACAATTAATTCGCGCGAGAATATTCAGATATATTCGAGTCAAATAGCATTTTTATAAAATAACTAGGAAATATTCAATCAGTCCCTCGCGACGTACGTGGAAATCTCGAAAAATTCGACTAAAGATCGTGACGATGCTTCATCATTCTATATCGTACGAACAATGCTTTGGGAGGGTTTTTGGATTGCTGAATTTGATATTCAAATTTTATTATTTTCAATCCCTTGACTATCACAAGATATTCCATAATTGTTGCTAGAAATACGGTTTAAATTAAACGCTGATTAATTGACATGGAAGTAATCTATTAGTTTATTTACGTTACATTCTAATTAAATTGGTTAACGGACTATCGATAAAATATATTCTCGATTGCAACATAAATTAAATATACAGAAACATAAGTTACATTCGTCGATACTTCTTCCAATTTAGGAAGTGTCCACATACCTATATGTGGACAATTGCATATACGTATGTGACAGTCAACATTTTCAGAAATTATAATTATTTTTTATTGTAAAATGCTCTTAAAATCCACGGGTACCAAAGTATACAAGCCTGAAGAGGTTAACGGAATTTATTATTCGCACACAACTCAAACGTGAACCGATCAGAACGCGAATAATTCATAAGGGAAAAAACTGGAACTGTTTTTCCGTGGAGTTGCACATATCTCCTCTCGAGGAGGAACGAGGATAATAAAAGCAGCAGTCGTGGGAGATGGCGAGGTATCCTTGTACCAGTTCTTAGCAATTTCTAAGAAAAGTCCAGTTTCGTAGGAACACATCAAACTCGTCGATGCATTCGGTGGAGGCGCACGGTTCAAAGTTGAAGGAAATAAAACCGGTGGAGCCCCGCGTAGTATCGCGCGACCGGTTGCAACGTATCGCTGGAAATATCCGAAGCAGGAACGATAAAACTCCGAAAACGCTCGATGACAGGTAGAGCTGGTAGAACGGAACGGACATCTCGTGTTTGCGATGAAAAGAGAATTTCTTGGCGCAACTCTTAAGTGTACCTGGGACGGGGAGGGAACCCGGTCGAGGTAAATTGTAACAATGAAACATGTTTCAACAACAGTTTCTCAGGCACGGTAGTATAAAAGCTGAACCGACTCGACGAATTTCTTGAGCAAACTAAGCGTTCCCAGCGTTTACTGCCTTCGTCGTTCTTGACTCGACCTGGTCACTGAACTCGCGAGGGGACCATCGCGAAGTGTGTTCCGAATTTTTTAATCAGTTTTTTTCGGATGTAAAGAAGGATATGTAGAAGAATCTCTGAATGTAGCGAGGAGCGACTCTGTTTCGTTTCTTTCAGAGATTGTTCTACACACCCTTCTTCACATCTGAAAAAAAGCTGATTAAAAACATGGAACACACTGTGCGATGTTTCCTCGTCCATTCAAAGTGGATTACAATTCTCAATATCGAAAAGCATACGGTTTCTTTTCAAAAAGGCTTCATCATTTTTTGCCTCCTTTGTTAGCAATCTTTCTTTTTTTGAGGGTGGAAAGGTGAATTTATTTAAACAGTAGAAGAGTACAATGTTCATGTGAATTTTAATAATTGTGATTAGAATAATACGCTGTGTACTATGTAAAATTGACCCGCAATAACGCGTTACGTTTTGACTTATTTTCTTTGCAGAATCTGATCGTTTTATTTAAGAGCATCGTTAAAATTTCACCAATACATGCAGTTCCGTTCAAATACTTTTACGTAATTTTACTCAAGCTCTTCAATTTTTCAAGTTTGAATCAAAATATCGGATAAGAAAAGATTCACATTACGACTTATCGTTAGGTACAAGTAAACAAATACATTCTATTTCCCTTCAAATGAAAGTCTCCATTCTTCGCTAGCGTTCGTATTATATTTTATAACAGCATAAAACAGGATTTTATAGCTACTGCAATTTCTATAAACATATTGTACGCGCGCGAAAAGAGTGTCATAAACTCTGCTTGTAGGATACGACGTAGCAGCCATTTTAAAAACACTGATGCACGCATGGTTTCATAACTGTATACAGAGATGAACAAATCTCTCTTCTACGTACAAAGTTGGTTAAATTAAAACAAGAGTGTTTGATACGTTCTTTGAGTAGTCGAGAGAAAAGAATAGCAGATACCGAATTTAATTCGGAAAACCTCCTTTAATTTTCCTTAGACGAATACGAGGCCACTCTATAATAGTCAGGACTATACACTCCTGATAATAGTCCTCTTTCAATACGAGCTCAAGGCTAGACCTAATCCTTCTAGCAGAGATGAACAAAACCCTAGAATTGAATAAATCTGAAGATTGCCGATGTGATTGTCTCGTTTCTTTCTCTGGGAAATGTTCGAAAGAGGAAAAGAGACAAACATATCGGCAAACTTCAGATTTATTCGAAGCCTAAGGTTTTGCCCATCTCTGCCATAAACCATGAACGCACTAGACCAGAACAAGAGAAATGCTATAGCTATTGTTGTGGGTATGAGTCAGAGATGAGCAAAACCCTAGGCTTTGAATAAATCTGAAGATTGCCCATGTGATTGTCTCGTTTCTTTCTCTGAAATATGTTCGAAAGAGGAAAAGAGACAAACATATCGGCAAACTTCAGATTTATTCGAATCCTAGAGTTTTGCTCATCACTGCCTTCCAGTAACCTCCAAGTATCGTCCACCCGAAATTGATTTCCATCCGAACGTGTATCAGCCAGACTTCGTAGTCGGGCGTCGAGATAAAAAGCGAGCATACCGCGTAACGAACGCATTATTCCCAATGGTTTCGGAAAACAACTGGCAGACAGATGCTATCGGTGTAGTTTTCCCGTGACTCGAGACTGACAGACGTCTGCTCGGGCAACGGAACGGTAGCTCGCTCGCTCCGTTTCCATAACGATAAAGCTTAGCAACGAAAACGCAACGAAAAGCACTCGCAATACCCAGCTGGTGCGCGTGCTCCCTAAAAATTGGATGACTTTTGTCCGCGGGTAAAACGGCAAAGCGGGCAGCAACGCCGCGTGTCGTGTGTATAGAGCGGCGGGTTGTGGGTCTCGTCGGGTCTCGCAACAAGCCAGGAGTCGCACAGTTTCTCCTTTCGCCGTGGCACCGTGAAATATCCATGAAAACACGCTCCTTTGTCAGGATCGCGACGACAAAGTGCGCGACCTCGGCGCAGAGGGTGGCGACGCGAGGTGGCGTGTAATTATAAAAACCGTGAAAACAGGCGAACTGCGCGCTGTCGCTTCGCTCGCGTTCTCTCACTAAATTGGATTATTTTTCTCAGCCTTGTTCCTCCTGCCCCCCTTCGTCCAGCCCCGACCCTCTTCCCTCGACCCGTCTGCTTCCCAACAATTAAAGTACTCCTTCGCGAGTGTACCGCCTTTTCGTGTAACCTCTGTCCCTTCGCCCTCTCCATTTATACCTCTGTGTGTAATAATAATAACGTTTTTATTACGAGACACGCGAGGAGCGTTGGGAAAAGCGACGAGGCCCTTTTCGAGTTCGATTCTTGACGTGAGAAGGAATCGAAAAGTTCTTGATCGTTTTGTGATACGAGACGTTGTTTTTAAGTTAGGTTTTTATGTTAGGTACGCGATCGCGACGCGCGCCATTTTATATCTCTGAGAACTAATTGCGCACTTGCGCAGAGTCGTTGATGTACTTCGAGTGCTTGTATCTCGATAACGGAGGCTCGGACTGCGTTATCGATCCGGACTTTTCGATTTGTATCAGCATCAAGAATTTTATAGTTTTCGTAATTTTTTAAATAAAACAAAAATTCTCCTTCTCCTTCGTCAGTTTCACCTTCCAAGCCGAAGAAATTTAAATTACACTCTTGAAATGTATTTTCTAAACCGTACTACGTGCCCCTGAGAATCTCCCAAGCCGTGCTTGTGGGTTTAAAAAGGTTAAGAACCGCTGATTTAGTCTTTAGAAGGACTCGCGATCCTTTTTCATCGCTCTTAAAACGACGCGTCGCATAATGCTCCCCGAGATACGAAGCCCCGAAAAGCGCAAGCGGAATCGCCCGGCTCCTTTCGGCATTTCGCGTGGGAATTCAGAGCCGCGGAAATTAAAGGTGCTTTCCCGTGGCACGCTGGGATTACCTACGGCTCCCGGATTCTTCAAATTTTGACGCCGCGGAACATAAATGGTTATTTATGCCCCGTGCTCTCTGTAACGCGGTAATTAGAGTGTTGGCCGCGTTGAATGGACGATATTCCGTCGGTACGAGTTCACGGATAAATGACCCAGCGTGCTGGTCGGCTTTGTGAGTAACGGCGAACCGAAGAATTAACTTCGTGTACTTAGGACACCGCGGGAAGCGATTCTAGTAGCTTTCGATCAATTCGTATTATTCGATATTGAAGACAATTAATTGTTTAGGGTTTCTAGATTGATTGAAAGTAATTGAAACGAATATTTTACTGCAGTTCAAAATATAAAGTACGTAAAGGATTATAATAACGTGCACAAAATACATGCTGTATCGATAATTAGAGAATTAAGTATATTCTATATTTGTACACGAATTGAATTAATTGAAACGAATATTTTACTGTAGTTTAAAATGTAAAGTACGTAAAGGATTATAATAACGTGCACAAAATACATGCTATATCGATAATTAGAGAATTAAGTATATTCTATATTTGTACACGAATTGAATTAATGGAAACGAATATTTTACTGTAGTTTAAAATATATACTCTTAATAAAATATATCAATTGCCCACAAACTGTACTAATTTTAAAAGTCAATGTCAATTACTTCCCTCAGTAAATAAATCACGACTCGCCTCGGACCTGCACAAAATAAAAAATAACCGCTATAATAGCGTAACGTCTAAATTGCTTCCGAGTTGGACGATCGGATACGCGTATCCGATCGCTACCTGTCGTAGCCGATTGTCGCACAGAGTCTCCGGAGTCTCGATCGGGAAATATAAGTCACGCTCGTGCGATTTTTTTCTCTCTTTCTTGACTGGTTCCCTTTCGTTCTACTTCCTTTCTACCCTTTCTCTCTCTCTCTCTCTCTCTCTCTCTCTCTCTCTCTCTCTCTTTAAAGCTCCTTTTCCGTCTAGAACACCGGGAGAACTAACGACGCGTCGTTTACACGGGCAATCCCTCGAACCCCAAGGGTGCCTGGAAGTTTGTTCGAAGTTGAGCCACTGACCGGACTCCGTCATCAGCTCCATTTACCCGGCGCTGGTGTTGGAGTATCGGTGGCGAACACGCGCGATCGACCGATGGCGACCTGTCCTCGGCCCTGTCGCACATGTGTACCCAACGTATCGTATTGCCGCGGCGATTGCATCGTGGAAAGTGCTCGGACGTGTGAAAAAGTGGATATTCCCGGGTTCGAAACTGGAGCTACGAGAACGATACGTGTTTTCGTTTCGTTGACAAGCGTGAATCCCTCATACACCCCTGCCCGCCCCTGGGCTCCCTTCGGGTTACCCTTTTTCATTCCGGTGGCAATCGTCGACGTCGATTCGCCGTCTTTGAAATGAAAATGAGTCGTTCGCTGGCGTGCGTGTGTCGCTTGTACCGTGATTTTTCGCGCGAGTTTCACCGGGGTTGGACGTTATAAACGGTATCGGGTTTTACGATTTTATTTCTTTGAATCGAAATAAATTAAAGCGATCGGTGTTAGACCACCAATTGGTCTGTCTTGTGTAACTTTCTTGATATGAAGTAAGAGGTAAAGTTATTGATAAATGTAACGTTCCAACATCGTCGCACGATTGTCAAGTGCCGCGAATTAATTCTCATTAATTAGCTGTTGCCATGAATTTTTATTTATTTCGAACAAAATAATTCATAGGGAGGTCAGTGGTGGATTTAAAAATTAAAGAATTCCTTTCATGCGTAATTGCAACAAAGGTCGAAGTTATAATGTGTGGTTTACAGGAACAAACAGGAGTGCAACAATTGTTTGTCAAAACCAGGATTGATTATAAATTATTTCACAGAGTTAATTTTCAGCCATCGATGGCTTTTTAATTTAGGTGTGCATAAATTAGTAACTGGGTTCTATTGTTATTAAATTGATTTTGGATGTAACACTTTGTTTCCTTTTGTACGATATTTTCTTTAGTTTTAATTACTTTTCTACCTGTTGAGTATAATAGGGTAGCTCATGATCTAACCTTGTTTCTCGATGACTTTACATTCTCAACCTTGTTAATTCTTTTATTCGATTAGTTTCCACTAAAAAATAATTTATGTTGCTATCTGCAATAATTTACGTCAGAAAATCAATTGACAACTCTTCCCTTAATGGGGTGTGCTTTATGCAGACTGTTCCACCCTCAACAAAATAATTCTGTTTTCACTGAAACAGAATTTTGTCAATATTTTCAATTATTTTCAATTAAAAATCAGCATTTAATTTTTTATGGAATATCTCTTACACAGAATTTTATTTCATTAACAAAGTTACAATTTGTTTCGGTAGACAAAAATAATTTTCTCACTATTTCTTCAGAAAACCTGCTTGTAACTCTTCCCTCAGTGGAGTATCTTTTATATATACTACTTTATTGTCAACAAAATAATTTATTTTCATTAAAAAAAAAAATTTTGTCACCACTTCCAATAATTTTCGACAGAAAACTTCTCTTGCTGCTTGTAACACTTTGCAGTATCCTTTATTCAGACTTCCTCGTCGTTAACAAAACTACAATTTGTTTCAGTGAAAAAAGAAAAGATTTCCTCACAATTTCCAATAGTTCTCGACAGAAAACCGGCTTGCAACTATTCCCGTATGGAGTATGCATCGCGCAGACTGGTCCATCGGAAACAAAATTACGCCTGAAAGGAATTTTCTCACTGTTTCCAATAGTTTAGAACGGAAAACCAGCTTGTAACCCTACAATTGGGCCTGTAATTGCGAAATCGGTGATCGAACGCGGGCCGGAGTATCCGTTTTCGCATAGTCCGCAGTTCCATCGCAGAGATGAGGAAAGTTACGATGTTATTTAATTAACCGTTTAGTCGCGTGAAAAATTTGAATGAAAATTCACACGGCGAACCCTTTCCGTTCGAATTCCTGTTTGCACCTGAAAGTTTCGTTTGGCGGGGTGGGGGCCGGGGTGGGGGAAGAGGTTGGAAGGGAGGGCGCGAAACATTTTGCCCTCGCGTATAGTTAATAAAGCAGCTACAGTCAGTGTAATAAGTATTCGTACAGGAACTATTTACTTTAAATGGGTCGCTGTACGAATACTTCTTACACTGACTGTATCTGTGTATTAGTAGGCATTTCTGCTCGCATTCTGCCGCGCGAGAAAAGTTTCAACCGAGTCTAAACTTGGCGTACTTGGTCCCAAGCTCAGACCTTTGTCCGCGCGCGCGCGCGCGCTATGATTTGAGCGGTGTCCTCGAGACAATGGAGTGTAATTCACATATCTCTCGCATTCATACCGTGTCACATACTCCGAGCTTTAGTGTTCGAAATTAACGTACCTAGTTTCCTGCTCAGAATTCCACTCGTACAACGTATGCCTATACCTTGGCGTCGCAGCGACGCGAACTTTGTCGTAGCGCGAACAATTTTGTTAAAATCATCCTTGAATGGCTACGCCGGTTGAGCTGCTTGTAAGACCGTGGCGTCTGTCTGCAGTTTTACGTCTTTGGCCGCTGTCGATGGGATTGATGTACTCCAGAGAGGGAAAAATGAATAGATCGGAGTTGGAAAGGGGTTTTGCTTTTTTCTGAAAGAGTAAAAATTTGGATCTTTGCAGAGATAAAATTCATGGGGACCTAATTGCAGTGCTGTTGTAAGGGTGGAAACTCAACCCTTCGAAGTCGAGTCAGTGCAAGAAGTATTCGGACAGCAACCGATTTAAAATAAAATTAGTAAGAAAAGTTGTGAATGTTGGTTAATTGTTTCTTCAATTAAGATTGACTAATAAAATAAGTATATGCAATTCTATTTTGTATTGGTTCCCGTACGAGTACTTATTACACTGACTGTAATTCTAGTTATGTATATCCCAGGTTAAAAAATGTTCCTCTGAACAAATATTGTAAACAGGTGTTTATCTCGAGAAGACATTGAACATTTGCAATTTGTGGGATCATTTTATTATTTTTCTCCCGTGCGACGCAGGCGCGACATCTCGTTATTAATATCTTGAGTTACTTTATCGCATAATAGAAAGACAGCGGAAATATTGACGCGACAGCAAATGATACGATTAATGGGACGTCCTGTACGCTTCCGTATCTTGAATGGTTCGAGGAATAATTGCGCGCGTGCACTTAAACCGAGCATATTGCGTGGTCCCTTTTATTCGCGTTCGCAAACATCGACCCCCGGCTTCCTGTTCCTCGATTAACGCCCCATTAATCGAAACATTTCCCCGAAATTACCGCGGAACGGAGTCCCTAGAGCAATCGATACGGCCACTCGGTCCTGGCCTCCAACCGCGCTACGTGTTCCACAAGATTTCAGATTCAGCTAGCTTGTGCGCGAGTGCGATCCACCCCTACATAGCAAATACCCGCCACGAGACAGCTAGGCATCAGGAATACCCAAAATTTTCATTCGAACGATGAATTCAGAACAGGCCAATAAAAGGGAAACCAGTTTTAATTTGCCACTTGCGAAACGAAAATTACAATCTGAAGTGCGCGATTAAATTACCTTTCGATGTTAAATAATTTCGATGGTAAATAATTTGGATCGAGGTCTCTTGTGTTGATCAGAGACATGTTGAATTGGGCGAAAGGGATGTCTTCTTTGGAAGTTAATTTCAAGCAGATGAATGCAAGTCCTGACTTTTCGTTTAGAACTATGTGTACATGTATTATTGGGTTGCCTGGAAAGTCCATGTCGATTTTTGGTACGTAGTACAGGTCTGAATATATCAGAATGGTCGAAAATAAATAGCGCCAAATAATAACGTTTGAAATAAATAACGATATATTTATATCAAAATTGTGCCTTTGAATTTTTCATAAAAATTGGCACGAACTTATTGGACAACCTAATGTATTGTTAGAGATGAATACACTGATCTAAATGAAAATGTGTCTTGTCTTCTAGATAGTGTAACATGTATTTTAAAGTTGATATTGTATATATTTTTACATTTATGGATTTATTATGCATATATTAGTTATGCATTTCATCCTTATACATTTTCCAATATTTTTTCTGTTACATACTTGCATGTACAGTCAGTCCCATAATTATTCGTACCTTCTATGTTCATTGAAAAAATTTGTCTAAATTATATGGTAGGTTTGATGTTTCCAGATGTATTTTTCATTATAAATATATACAGTCAGCTCTATAAACATTCGTATCCTCTGTGTCTATTCAAGACATCTGTTTAAATTAAACGGCAGGTTTGATGTTTCCAAGTGTGTGTTTATATATAAATATATACATTTATAACCTTATTCATATACGTATTTATAATGAAAAATTCATTTGGTAACATCGAAACTATTATTTAATTTAGTCAAACTTCTTCAATAGACATAGAAGGTACGAATATTTATGGGATGTTCATGTGCATATTTATAATGGAAAATTAATTTGGTAACATGAAGCCTATGCGTACGAATACTTACTGCACTGACTGTGTATGCACGTACGAAAAGTGTCACAACAAGCGTTTAATTAGAGAGCCATAGAAGAAAGACTCTGAAGAAAGACGTTCTACAGCGACGTAGACTTTAAAATAAAACTCTCGTGATTCCTTTACAAAACCCATTCATCCGAACCCACTATTGGCCCTTTCATCGAACGACAAACGTGCACCAGAGCTAAGATAGCTACTTCCTCATCCGGAGAGCAGTCGGATCGAGTGGAAATCGCTGTGGAACAATCGTGGAAAGTTTTCATTCGTCGGGCATTATTCGAATAAAGCGTTGCTCGTCCCTGGGCGTCACGGATGGTCGCGTGTAATTCACAACAGTCTACGGAGCAGAGCTTAAGTGTGTTCCCTCTCGTGGGCAACGTTCCTCCGTGTATTAGCACGGCGGGCCGGTGACACGGGCCAGGGGCACGAAGAGAGAAGGGTATAACCGGAAATGAGTTCTCGCGTGTCCACGCTTGGCTCTTGGAACTGCTATTCAGTCCCTCTTTCCTTCACGATTCTCCGCTTCACCCCCTGAGAGAGGATTTAGTCCCGCAGTTCGCCGTCTCTGGTTCGCCTCTACCCCCGGCTCCCTCGTCCTCGTCCCCCTGTTTCCTCTCCCCGTGCCCTTCTTCGGGGCCGCAGGAAGGCATTAATCAAAGGAGCAGCGGTGCGCCCTGTTACCGGCACGACGAAAGATGGAAATACCCGCGCACACGCTCGAGATATCACGGAAGCGGGGTTAGGTTACGTTAGCTCCGCGATGTCTAACCGCTGTAACCACCTCCGTGACACACGTGTCTTTCACGCGGCCTCGCCTCGAGAATAAAATTCCCGATCCGTTTTACAGTTTGACGCGTCCGTAATAATGCTTCCCCCGTGCCACGGGGACGAGGAAGGGGTGGAACGAGCACGCCGGGGATAAAGAGAAACTCGAATACGTACACGCCTGGTCTCGCGAGAGCGCGATTTCCTCGGCGAACCGTGGAATCTCTTGAATTTCGTTCGCCGCCGCGAGGCGAGGCGGAACCGAGTCAAGGGGTCTTCGCACATTAAAGGGTTTTAAAGGGTGGAATTATTATTTTTTTAAGGTCTCTTTTGTCGTACCAAAGTAGCGATGTTTAATCCTTTTCTTCTTTTATCAGTCGAAGGTTGGAATAGTTGCACGAGTGGGCATCGATTTCTAAACACCGTGTATTTGTAACTTTTTCAAAGAACCATAAACGTGAGGAATGGCTGCGGTTTAATTCGGTATTTAATGGGCGTTGGATGAGTTGAATTATTATTGCGAGGGATGTCTTTATTCGTATCGTGTAGCGTATAGGCTCATAAATATTCCTACTCTAAATCGAAGAAATTTGTCGAAATCGAATGATAGTTTGCGTTGTTGCGCAGTAATCCCTTGATGCATTGACGAAGTTCTGTCCCGATGTAAGGGCATGAATCTGCTTTGGCTTGTCGCTGAGGAAACAGGAACAAAAACTTAATTTTGAAGAATAGAATCACTCAGAGTAAAACCGCTCCTTCGATATAATCACACCAATCTACTTTCTATTATCCATAAATGTTCACGTAGAAGGTCATCTTCCATCTAAAAAAAATCAATGAACCTGAAATTTGAATACTTAGTAATCCCGAGAAAAATGTTGTTTGTCATAATACTTATTATTCTAATAGTACTAATCCGAATACGCACTGTTTCTAATATAAACGAAACATTTATTACAAACGAGACCCAATTATCGAGGATCGAAATATTTGTACATAAAATAAATTTGTTCAGGCTGTATTTGCTATAAGATTTGCTTTGAATGTGACAAGCAATATACACTTACACGTATACTTTCGCTTATATTTGTTCGTAAGCTAGAATTTTTTCTGCGCTGGTGTCCCTACAGACTCTGATAACAAACCAATATTCACGAAATTTTTGCACAAATATAAAGTAAATGTATCCTTATCGCCGGGACTACAACAAGCATGATGTCCGCGATCACTTTGTTATGTTTTCACTCTCGTTACAAGATTTCGTTTGCTTTTTATTTGAAAAGTCGTTTGAATCGTTTCATCTTTGAACCGTTTAATATCTTTGTTTATCGTTGTAGTCTCAGGCATAGCTATACTCGTACTGAACACGACGCAATGTCATTTTTTTGTTTCAGATGAATAGAATTTAAAAAATCAGGGACACCAGGAGCGTTTTTTTTCACCGAAGCCCTTCGGTTCATATATTTCTCGAATAAATTAATATTTCTGTATGAAGAAAGGAAAAGAAATATATGTTTTCTGGAAATGTGTATAAATAAATGTGTAAAGTTTGAAGAATCTTTTGTCAACGGTGAGAAAAAAAAAAGAGTTCACGAAGAAACGCACCTCTTAGCGCGCTAAAAAAACGCCTTAAGGGAGTCTTCTGGTTATTTAATCTCTATCTCCTCTACCTCTCCAAAGACGAATGCAACGTCCTTAGATTTGCATATTTAAACCTGCGCACTGTAGAGCACGTAGTAAGTTTTTCGTTTCTCCATTTTGCTTGACGAGTTTGATTAGTATGTCGAGGGAAAAGTACACGGGCGAGAGTTGCCAAGGAAAAGAAAATCTTAGCCATCGTTGTTTCGATTTTTTAGACACTTGACCCTAGAATGGAAAGATCGAGTAAATTTTACTCCTTTTGTTATTTCTTGACACTTTAGTAAAGACTTATATTTAAAATTATTGTTATTTATTTGTTGTTATGCCATTATGGTATTTATTGTTATGTTGGTAACAGAGATTTAGGACTTGATACGATAAAAGAAATATATATATATATACATGTCGAATCGAGTAATCTCCTCCTTTTTTGAAGTCGGTTAAAACTGAAAATTTCATTAAACTTTAACAGCTGCAAAAGTATTCGTACTCCTGCACTGAATATCAAACGTAATGTAAAATATGTATTTTACTAATTGATATCTTGCAACACTTTTAGATTCGATAACACGTTTGTTTGGTTGTCAAAAATAAGTTTTGGAATCCTTTTCATGTCGCTCCATCCCTTGCAAAATTGTTTAGCATTTCGCACATGACATTTTACTCTGCAAATATTTCAACATGAACTTCACTTTGAATACTTCGTTTACATTATCGGATACCGTGTGCATTTTGTAGTTTCTTGGGCACTCGAATTTCCTATAAAAGCATACAAATCCGTGGTTTAATTATTATTAGACAAAAAGTGGCTCTAACGCGATCGTTTCCAGAGAATATCAATTGGTTCGGTCGAGAACTATGGTCGAATCGGTTCAGGGGTGCGTAGTTTGATCGAAAAGTGGTGTGCTGCGCGTTGGAGGGAGTCGGAGCCACGAGTTTCGTGACTTTCGGTCGCGTGCTAGTGACCACCCGGTGATCTCATTGACGAGCGCGGTGGCCCCGCTCAAAATGCCTGTGGTTGAAACCGGGGGATGGGCGAGTTAAGGTCGGTGGTCCGATACACGACCATCATTATCCTACCAGTTTATTGAGGCTTCCACGTCAAAGGGGGGCGGTGGGAGGGGTTTTTAAGGGCGCGTTTTCGCCGATCGATTTTATGCTCGTCGCGGTTACGCGAAGAAATAGCGCCGTTCTTTCTTAACACGTTCTTAACCGCCTGTTTGATGCGGAGACTAACGCCTGCCCTTCCCCATTGTGCATGTAAGTTCCAATTAAAACGCATGGAGTAAATTGAATAGTTATGTTATTTTATTCGCACTTTGTTTGCTTTAAGTATCTTAGTATCGTAGAGTTATCAATTGTTGCGCGTTATGTTTTAAACTGCGCTGTTGCGTAAGGGTTGGTTGACGGGGTGACATAAGGGTTTTGAGTCATTCATAGAAAGAATAATTAATTTTATTCGTAAAATGTATTGTTATTGCTATTATAGTTGAAGAATACGGGATTTGCAATGCAAACGTTTTAATAACTGCGAAAGAATGCTATAACGAGTCAACCAAACTTCATCATAGGAATGTATAATTTTAAAATACGAGTTTATACTGACGATACGAATGAGATAAATTAGAAATTATGCTCAGAATGGTTTTCTAAAATCATTGTATAAGAGGTATATTAAAGTGAGCATCGTAAAAAGAGAAAAATAGGTATAATTGAAATAATGCAACATTAAACACGAAAAATGAGTAACAAAATTATTTCGAATGGATGTTGCATTCAGAAAATCGAGAAAATACGCACTTCAACGTGTTTGTTTGACTTTGATTCGAAAAATATTGAAATTTTAAATCAATCCCATCCCTCATTATAAATTTAACGATATATTATTTATGAAATTGTACAGCTATCCAGAATATCATTAACGAAGAATACAGTATTTAATATTGATGTCCAATTATATTATTCGTATTTATTAAAATCTGTATACCGTTTCCAATCGATTTCTTTGAAACTTCATTAACGAACAATTGACGTTTCAATGCTCGCACGCGAAACGAAGTATTTTTTCTCCGGCGAAACGTTACACAGTAATAACTGATATTAATTCCACGGCAACACTGGGGAATTATTTTAATTTTAATACTGGAAAACGTACAGTGTTACAGCATTTCTTTCAATAATGTTTTAATAATATTTTCCGCATTTTTATCGGCACTATTAAATCCGCCAGTTTGAATTTCTATATTCTAATATCAGATTTAGAATCTGCGTCCACAGACACCCCAGTATACCAAGTTTCATTCAAATCGAAGCACTTTTCCGATTTTGGTCCATCGTATTGGATCTGCCATTTTGAATTTATAAATTGTGAGTTTAGATTTGGAATCAGCGACTACAGACACCTCTGTATATCAAGTTTCATCAAAATCGAATCACTTTTCGCATTTTGTGCCGCCATATTGGATCCGCCATTTTGAATTTGTAAATTTTGAGTTCAGATTTGAAATCAGCGACCCCAAAAACCTCTGTATACCAAGTTTCATGAAAATCGCCCGAAAGGAACTCGTGAAATATTCAAGAGAAATTGGCTAAGGTGTTTGTTGTCAAGTTCTTTCGGGAAACCACTAGGCTTATTCCAGAAATACTACTGTGTTTACGATTTTTACTACTCTACTACACTTCCGGGTATCATGTAGGTCACTGGGTCAATCATTCATTCAAAAGTATCTATAAAATAGGAAACTTTGAACCGGTGTAACTCGGCGTAGAATCATCGGATTCGATTCTAACAAGATTCAAATTGAAGGACTGAATTTCTACTATCTATTAAATAGTTATTACCATTGTTAAATACTCTTAAACAATCGTTTTTTCTTAAATACATCTATCTTCGTTAACAATTTTTCCCGCTACACGATTAAAATTGTTGTGCTATTCGAACGAAAACCTTCAAAGAAGCATACGCTCTTGAAAATTTATCGCTCGCCTAAGTGAATCCTCCGTAATCGCTAACGAAAGCATGTTAGATTTACGATATCCCCTCAAAGGAGACGTCCAAAGTCCAAAGACTTAATCCATCGGAAACATCGTCTACCACCAACTCTGCGGAAAACATAGTAACATCCTGTATCATTGGTTCGCTTAACGAACGCAAGTTCGTGGAGGATTGAGCTCTGTTCACGGTTCGCGAGACGGTTAACGAGCCCGGTAAAAAGCCGATCTAAGGACGGCCAATACACTTTGCGGGTCCCGGAGCTGGACTTCGGGGACTCCCGTAGACGCGTAGATTCGTTTGGTCGGGAATCCAGCCGGCACGACGACGCTGGGACGAACGGTGCCGCTGGTGGTAGTAGTAAGAGGAGGTGGAGGCGGCAAGAGGAGCCTGACGGGGGCAGGGGGAGCATGGGGGTGGTTGAATTTTTCATCTGACCACGTCGAACCAATTAAAGCGGACCGCGGCACCCACCTCCATCCCCGGCCTCTTCCACTTTTTTCGTTCTCTCTTTATTTCCGCCCCGCGTGCTGGCCTTTATCCATTCCATCTCGCTCCCCTTTCGCCCTCCTCGCTTTTCCCATCTCTGCCAACGGTCGAGCCTCCTCTTCTTCCCGTCCACAGGTAACCCTCCCTCTCGTACACCTCCTCCTCCTCCTCCTCCTCATCCACCTCCACCTCCTCCCCCCATCGTTGTACCCCGTTTCTCATCCTCCCGTCCACGGGCATCCGCATACTGGTCCTCTCTCGCTCCCGGTTTCTCGTTTCTTCTTCGTCCTGGCGCGTTTCGCCGTCTTCGTCGTTCGGCGCTGGCTCGTTCGCTCTAGCGACTGGTTGGATTTTTTCGCGTCACGAGGCGGTGTAATTTATTTGGCCGAGCTAGGTACCCTACCCGCGGAGGTGGCCGAGGAAGGGCGATGGTCTGGGTACAGCGCCGATGGGATGGGTGGCAGCCACGGGGGCTGGAGGAATAGCTGGAGGTGGCAGAGGTGAGGCGGCAACCGGAGGTGGAGGTGACGCGGCTAGAACGAGAGCCCAAGGGATGGGCACCAGGATAGAGGACGGAGGGTGGGGTGGTTTCAGTTTATTTTGTGGGTCCTACCCTACCCGCTCGTCACTGTCCAACCCCCGTTGGTCGCTCGACCGCCGCCGCCTGCCGTTCTCTCTCCTCCTCGCGCGCGTTTCGACGCGCTCGCCGCTTCTCCGTCTTTTGCTTTCGCTCGTTTTTCTGCCGATTCTCGTTGCATGACTTTCTTGTTTCTTCTCGGCCACTTCTGGTCACTCCCTTTCTACGTCCTACCCTCGTCCGTACACGTATTCGCGCAACGCGTCACGCGTCGCGCGTCTCGTTCCCTCGCCACGCCGACACCGGGCCTGATGCGATATTAAAGAACTCGGGATTACCTGACGGATCTGCTCCGGTGCCTTTTTTTCGATTACTTGTTGACAAGAGCGGTTCCTCGTCGACTCTCAGTCGCTGGAACAAGCGTAATGATCTGTTGGGCTCGCGCGTGGGAAACTTTGTTCTTACTCGGGTTACACGTTCTCCATTTGGATCAGATTCTTTCGTGGTATTCAAAAATTTGTCGAGATGCACGAAGGCTTCACTCGTGTTTCTAATCGTCAAAGTCTTGAGACTTGACGTCAACGTTTTTATCAATTTCTTCTTCTTCGCTTTCATTGTGCATTTTTGATCGTTACTCAATCGTTGCTCAATTAAGTATTCAGAGATCACGGATTTAAACTATTCCCTTTTTTTTTTGTGATGCAATAACGAGGAAAATTCGAAAGAAAGACCCTTCAATTGTTCGTTATTTCATCATCGTCGTTTTCACTTACAAAATTATTCTTGTAATTTCACTTAATATGATTTTGAGGACCAATTTCACAACCATTTCAAATGATCACAAAACAAATAAAATGTTATTTGACGTAATACTTCACATGTCATTTCAAAATCGAAACGATGTTTCAAATAATATAGTTTCCTAAGTGCCCAGATCTGCCTTAGCCCAAGAAATTTCATTCAACGTCCTCTAATTCAACAATTATCCTCGACACGCGTTATAAATATATTCATACGAGCGCAAATGAGACAAGGTTCATCCAAACCACCGTTTCCACACCCAGCCCCGGTCACGATCCTCCAAACCGTCTCGCAGAAAATGATCCATCATCGAGGCGGCCGACTAACAGCTCGGAAAATAAATAACGGCCACGAGATCAGCGTGGAATTAGCAGCGGCAATTCGCAGAAAGCGGGGTCCGGCTAATTTCATTCGTCGACGGAATACCTGTCCGTGGGAACGTGCGCGCGTTAATTCCCGCGTTCACGCGAACCACGGTAACCTTCCCTTTTTAACTATCCAATCACCGCGAGCTGAGGCGACACGACGCGTGCCCTAATTGATTTCGGGCTCAAGAGTTTAATAGCCGGCTGAAAGCTGCGAGGCGATAAGATCATAATTTTCTGGTAATGTCTGTCATAGACGTCACCGGGGCTCCGGCTATTCTAAACGGCTATATCGATTCGCGGCCTCGTATTACCGTCAATCGATTAAATAACGGTAATCCAACGAAACCTGGGTATTAAAGCAGCTCCCTCCCTCTCCCTCTCCCCGTCGACCATTCGCGTTTCGAGCTCGATTATTTTCCTGAGCCCACGCGGTCGTTCCGCGAGCCACCGGAGGCGTTCGTGCGGTCGTAATGAAAATTGCACCTCCGGGGATCCCCCATCCATCATCTTCGCGCCACGCTCTTCATTTGTATCGCGAGCGCTTCTCTGATCTCAACGGGTGTCTACAATTGGGGCGTTATCGTCTTCCTGGTTGCGCGGAGTGTTCCCGTAAGTGGCGCGAGGATTTTGTGCATTTGCGCGATAATATCGACGCGGAGAACGTGCACGTTATTATATTGGGTAGTTCGGAAAGTAATTTTTGTATTTTGTTCACCAGAATGATCAGTTGCACTTTCAGCCAGCGATTTTTACTCTGAACTTTCTCGATCGTTACTGGATATCGGATGTTTATGCATTTATGGCAAACGTGGGAAAATAAGACGTGCTTTCGTTTATATTTCAATTGTTCTTCTGTCTCTGTGCGAGTATTTTGCGTAAGCATTCGCCGGTATAATCGCTATATATTTTGACAATTTTAGTTGATTCAGTGTAATTGTTTATCTCATGCGTTCAATCGTTAGTCTGTACAATTTTTTTTTTTTTTTTATGTAGAAAAAGGTTAACTTGAAATATTAATATTCGAAAACAGTCATTTCACAGGTCGTGGTAGGTTTAATATTAAGGTTTGTATGTACGTGCTAGATTATACATTAATACTACAGTTATTCAAGAAAGATAGAATGCATGCTCACGCCGTAACGTTAGGCTTAGCAATTAAAACAAACGTATTAATTTAACTTTTTAACTTAAAATATAAGAATAAATTTAAGAGACCATTGAAGAGACCAATAACTCCGATCGTACGATTTTTTCGTCCTTCCTAACACAGACCAACGGTCAATCCAGCAAGTTGGCCAGAGTATCAGCGCACAATGCGATTCGTGTCACGATTGATATCGGTCACACGGCTCGCTCGCAGCTTCAGATCGATAATACCTTAATAATTAATTCAGAAGCTCCGTGTGCGACTCTATCGCGTTTCTTATACTCGCGCCCCTTCCCCACCCTCACCTTCGTTCCGTTTCACTCTTTCTCCCTCCCTCCCCTGTCCCGTTCTATTATGCATGCATCCTCTACCCACTTTATTATTTTTTCATTCGGTAGACCGGAGAACAGTCGATATCTCGAGGCAGGTTCTTGTCACAAAACGGTCTGCGAAACTCTGGCAATTGTGCCCAGAGACGTAACCGTGTCTTTTTTTTCAAAGAGTTTCCGCAGAATCCCTCGTTGTTTCTTTCAGAAGTATATTTATTTACGTTTTAACAGTTTAGAAGTGTGTGAAATAAATTGCGAACTATTCGAGGTTCTTTTATTTTCTCATCTATGCATTTCTCATCGATACAGTAATTCGAAGTGAAACAACGTAAAAAACGCACGAACTTTCGGCTCACCCTAATATTGGACTAAGTTATATTTCGTATCCTAAATCAAAAATTGATTAAAATGAAAATTAACGAGATGAAAATAACAGAAACGAGCCTACAATACATGTATTATGGAATGTACACAGGTCTGAATATACAATAGTTAAAGATCGATTTTTGCGACAGAGCTCAGTCTTCTGTTTAATATACAGTGTAATATATTTTTTCATTAATTAAGTAATATTATTCCAACGCTAATAATTCTGATTCCATCGAGATAATAATTCTACCAAATAATATAGTAAACTCCAACAATTTTGCACCCCAGCATCGAAATTCCATTACATTTGATCAACACTATAATTCTGCGAAATATCATCTACCAATTTACAACCTACCATTCCAAACGAAAATCCAAACACAGCTTGCCAAAACTACGTGTATAATCCTGCCAAACATATTCCAGCAGTTTACAGCCAAAGCGTGAAAGCTACCGTTTCAATCACTGATCGAGTAAACGTCGCGAATAAATTGCCACGCGTTGACTTTATGCGCTACCCATCTCTGCTCGCGACGCGTATAAAGATCCAGAAGGATTTCCCGCGCGCCGTAGCGGTTGTCTCCTGCGACCCAGCATCGCGTTTCAATCTCGGAACCCAAGAAACAATCTGCGACGGTCCTTTGAGAAGCGCGTTCGTCGGCAGTTTCGACGTTCGTTAATTAAAACCGAGAATCGTAATCGGTTAGCGTCCCCCTAAGCGTAATTGGATGGGCTGTTGGTGACTCCGTGCGTACCCGTTCCGTCAACAATACACCGTTGCTTTATTGTATCAGAACAATCCATTAGTACGTTCACATTTTCCCGTCGCACGCGTTGAAAGTCACTTTGTAGATTATTACAGCCAGTTCGGCGTGTCTTGTCAGTTAATGGGTGCGTAGATTATCTTCGAGATTCATTAATTAACCAAAGACTCGAAGGAAGACTTGACTTCGCCGGCGGAAGGGTGGCTGGTCTTGCTTCCTGATGCTTCGGTAAATTGGCGAAATGTCGTTGCATTAAGTCGAGTAAGTCGCTCCCCCTCTCCCTCGGATATTTCAGCCACTTAGAATCTTAGAGACAGATTAAAACTGCGAGATTGAAATGTTTGATTAGAGGAAAGTAGCTGTTGAGCGAATTTCTTCGTAGTGTTTCTACAATTGTACTTATTTTGTCTTCTTATTGAAGCGATTTAAATTTCTCGGAGTCTTGAAATTATTTAAAATTGTGAGACTGAATGTTTAATAGCGAAGCAGAGTTCGTGTCAATTTCTTCATAGTTTTACTTCCTTTACCTAATTTGATTCGATATGAAGAAGGAGAATATAGTTGCAAAAGAAGCTTTGCTATCAAGTGATGTCATAAATTTTCTTCGGCGTACCAGTTTGTCAGAATATAATATTTGAGAATCGTTTAAGGTTTCGATCTTTGTTTTGGATCCTCTTCGGCGACGATATGAAAATTAATTAACTATTCTAAATAATAATTGCCTCTCATAATTGCTTTCTATAAAATAATAATACGTTTCTTTTAAAATTATTCAACTTAATCAACACTTCATAAATTGTTACTATAGGGATTCCAAAACCAGAATCGAATCAGTTAACGTTTAGTAAAACAATTGCTTGTAATGCTAATTAGCTCATTCATTTGATATCTTGAATAATGTATCGAGTATTATATAATTGAATTATTGAATAATATATTATTCGATACATGCAACTCGTACCTATTATACTATTGTGTCTTTGAAAACAGAGATGACCAATTGACCAATACGTAATTATTTTCACATTTTTATAATCACCGCCAAAAATTGCGGCAAGAGCACTGCTAATTGTTGAAAAATCCGTTGTGCATGAATCAAATCGAGCAACTTGACATAGTTCTCGAAAGTCCCGAAAGTTTCTTTCGCGAGTTGCGCTCAATTATTTTCTGTGGTCGTCTTTATATAAATAGACAATCTAATTTCGTAGATATCTATGTTGTAACAGTAATGGAGCAAAATGAATCGTGCACAATTCAGTAATGTAACATAAAACATCAAATATTACGCATGTATTATTTATTAATAAAGCGAAAGAAACTTTTGGGACAACCTAATAGTTTTAAAAGCATGTGAACGTGTGTTAACATGCTACCAGAAATTCTAAAATAAATTGCTCCCCGCAAGAGGCTTTGGAATTTTCTTCTTTTAGAAGTGAGCTTAAAGCTCTGATCATTTCTCGCTAAATCTACCTTTGAACCAGACATCAGTTGCGCGCAAAATCTGAGCTTGCGCGAGGAACAGCGGGCAGATAATTAAATGCTCGGACGAGTCGCGATGAATACAAGCGCAGGCCGTAATGGGTTGTAATATTTAGGTCACGAACGTATCTTACCATGGTCTCGATTGCTGGAAGCCACGTACCGACGCTCGTTGCATGGATAGAAATTCCCTTTCGTAGTTTCACCAACAATCTCTGAATCGGTGTTAATTATTCGCGGATGTATTTTTCATTAACGTGTCGTGGAATATTCGCACTTGAAGTGTCGATTGAAAAGTTCACGAACAACGTTTAGGAAAAATTAAAGAATAAATCGACGTGAGACGTTTATTAAACTTTGGGACTGTTAAGATAGAAAGAAAGGAATTTTTGGTTACCATAGGGGAATGTCGCGTGTAACTGTTTGAGGTGTATTGGATCGCAAAGGGTTAAGTTGGAACGCAGTGACCGATCGTTTATGATCTTTTTACTGTTGCGAAGAAACGGTTACTCATCTTTGTGCGAAGTGCATCCTAAAGTTCATCTAACCACCAATTTCTTACCTACGATCCAAACAGTCGCTCACTTCCCACCCCTTAATTTCACCTATCTATCCATTTAACAGAAAACTAAATAGAACTCGATTCGAATCTAAAAATAATTAAAGAATGACGTCAGGCTTTCCTAGAAGCTAAGAAGCTGCCCGTTGCGCCATAGGCAATGATTTCCAGAGGCAACACTCGACGGTCGCGAGCATCGCGACAGAGATCAGCGAGCGACGGCTCCGGGCGCCGACAAGGACGAGTCCTAATTAAAAGGGGAAAAGGGAAAAAAGTTGTTCGGCGATCGACGATTCGAGGCACGGGTGTGCTCGTCGCTCGCGTCGAAGCGAAGTAATTAATTAATGAATTAATTAATTAATCGGCATCACCGTACCATCAGAAGTACCAATCAGCGTTTCCCTCTCTCCGTGCTTCCCTTGTACGCGTCTCTCTCTCTCTCTCTCTCTCTCTCTCTCTCTCTCTCTCCATTTCTCTCTTTGCGCGGCATGCGTGCACACCCGGACGACACCCACGGCTCGTTCGAAAGTCTACTATCGGAGATACCTTTCGAAAAAACTCAACCCCTCTCCGCCGCCGCCGCCTCCCCCTCGGCCTGGTAGCTTCTATCAACGCTGAACCCCATCTAGCCAGGCCTCTGTGCCGGTGCACGCGCGAGCGTTCATTTGAAAAAAATAAAACGACACGATGGAGAGAGAGAGAGAGGGAGAGAGAGAGAGAGAGAGAGAGAGAGAGAGAGAGAGAGAGAGAGAG
>NW_026535054.1:0-48191 GCF_026225885.1 Hylaeus anthracinus
ATTTTGAGTTCAGATTTGAAATCAGCGACCCCAAAAACTCCTGTATACCAAGTTTCATGAAAATCGCTCGAAAGGAACTCATGAAATATTCAAGAGAAATTGGCTAAGGTGTTTATTGTCAAGTTCTTTCAGAAAATACTAGGCTTATTCCAGAAGTACTACTGTGTTTACGATTTTTACTACTCTACTACACTTCCGGGTATTATGTAGGTCACTGGGTCAATCATTCATTCAAAAGTTTCTATAAAATAGGAAACTTTGAACCGGTGTAACTCGGCGTAGAATCGTCCGATTCGACTGTAACAAAACTCAAATCGAAGGGTGGAATGTCTACCATCTAATAGGTAGATTGCCATTGTCAAATACTCTTAAACAATCGTTTTGTTTATTGCTCCACTAAAAACTTTAAACTGTCACAGATCAGCGTGGAATCATCGGATTCGATTCTAACAAAATTCAAATTGAAGGGCGGAATTTCCGCTATCTAATAGATAGGTAATATCATTGTTAGATACTTTTAAACAATTCTTTTATTTATTGCTATACCGACCAGAAATATGATTCTGGTGTAGTAGTCGACATACAGGTAGTTAACTTGCGGTTTCAAACATGTAAATATTACTATCAAGGGCGCCATAAGATACTATAATAAAGATGTTAAAACTAAATACGTAAATAACACAATAATAATATAACATTCAACAAAATCCAAGCAAACGAAGAAAAATCAATCAGTTACACGCTTTCCATATGCTCCAAATCCTAGATCACCACAAAATCAACGAGCCTTTCTCTCTTCAATCGACCGCCTCTCATTTTTAATAAACACGCGCACACAAAGTAATAAATAACAGGCTTCGAGAAGCACGTAAACACCACGCGAAAGGAGACGTCTGCATTCGCGTCCATTCCCGCAGAATTAATTCCTAAAGAAGACTCCGGTCTACAACAGTTTGACTGGCTGGTCCCTTAACCGTTACAGCGAATAAAGTTTCCCCCGAAGCGCGTGCTTTTCCCCGGTTTCCGCCCTTCGCCGCATTCCATTATCGTCTTTCGCAAAGGTAACGCGTCTCGGTTTTCCTCGTTTCTCGTTTTCCCTTCTCTCCGCGATCGGCTTCGGCTGATTAACTATCCGTTAATTGTACTCGCGAGCGCGAGGTGCGAGCCCTCGTGAAAACATTCGAACGGATGAAAAGCGAGAAACAAAGGGAAACGGGAGCGACAAGGTGGAACAAAGTGCGGGAGCAATGATTACGGAAAAGGGATACGGGGAAATATAGGGTAGAGAAACACGGCGAAAGATAGAGAGCCGCGGGTTGTCGAAGGGGAAGGAGAGGAGGGGGTGGTCGGAGAGGAGGGATCGGGGTGGTTGGAAGGAGAAGAGTGGGCGGCTCAATCGCCCCAGCAAAGGCTCGCTACTAAAAGATCCATATCGAATAACCGGAGGGGGTGAAATTATCGGTACAACCCCTATTATTGGGTTCCGAACCACGTGAAAATAGAAAAGGAAAGGTTGCGAGATGAGGATCGATACGACCCCTCTGCCGTCGAGAGAGTTTCTCTTCATCCGATTATCGACTTGGCCCGGCGAACTCTTTTCTTCGTGTTTCGGGACTTTCCAGCGAACCAATATACTCGGTTCGCGATGCGGCCGAGAAGCATTTTATTACGTAGAGAATCGAATTAACTCTCCCGTCAGGATATCGATGACGTGCAATTTAGAGTGGACTTCTCTCCCCGGCGTTGGTTCCCTTGTAATGCGATTTCTGCTTTTCAAGAAGTGGGAACCATCGTCCGAGATCCAGCAGTAATTATGCATAGCAGGTGAGAGAAAGAAAGCTTGTCCGGAGGAATCGTTAGGATTCAGACTTCGAAGAATAATTGTTAGCTTAGGGGCGACATTATTGGTGATAGCTGTTGTGGAATGTTTATGGTTGGGCAGAGACGGGGAAACCCTAAGCTTCGAATAAATCTGAAGTTTGTTCGTGTGTTTGTCCCGTTTCCTTTTTTGGAAAATATTCAAAAGGAGAAACGTGACAAACTTATCGGCAAACTTCAGATTTATTCGAAGCTTAGGGTTTTGCCCATCACTGTGGTTAGGAATGAAATCAACTTTGGCTATCAAGGCTGTTTCCACAAGTGTGAATAATGTCATCCTATATTCCTTTTAAAAAACCAAATATTAACTGTTTTCGATTGTCTTTCTTTACAGAGAAGAATTTCCTTAATTTTTTGTTCTACTTTGAAAATATTTTTGCAATTCATTTCACACAGAAATCCTTGAGACATCAATTTTCATCTCCATTTTAATGAATACAATTTTTTACTTGCTTCGATGGAATCATTTGACGCAATTGTCAGTTTTTTTTTCCAAAGGATTTAGATAGCAAAATGACAAAGTATTCACTTCGAACGATTAAACTTCCATGATCCAAGTTAATTACTCATCCTCGCGCTTCAACCTCCTCCAACCATAACTTCCAATCCCCACGGACTTCCTGAGTATAACAGTTCACCTACCAGATTGCTGTTTCGAGATTCGAAACTTGTTCTTTCGTTTACCAGTCGACTTTCAACAGATTCCAGTCGCAAGAGTCTAATATGCGAAAAATGGCTGTCGACTGGAGGACCAAATTGAAAACGATAAGAACATCGAGAGGAACAAATCCTCGTAGATCCTCGTACAGTTCAAATCAGGTCGTCCATCGCGAGTCGTTTCCTCGATGCAGTTATTACGAAACGAAATAGTGGATTCTTATTTGAATATTCTATTACGAATGAAATAGAGTTATATAAATTACTTTTTATTGGGTGCCAGTTCTTTTTAATTCTTCCATCTTTCCCCTGCGCTGCGTTATGCTACGACTCGGTGGTTTAATAGATCACCTATATTTAAATTTCATTTCCTTTCGAATAAATTACCGATCGTTAATAATTCACCGCGTTAGATTAAATACGCGCGAAACGAATCGACGATTCATCGCGTTTTCTAATTCTCTTAACCGCGCGATTCGTTGACTTCGTCCCTGAACTTGGATTAACATCGTTATTTTTCAGGCTCTGTTGAAACAAAATTTAGTTACTTTAAGTAGCTATTTAAGGAGTATAACCCTAAGAAATTAATGCAAGATGATCTACGTCAAAACCAATAGGAAATAGAATTCTAGAAATCTCCTTTAGTTTAGTATGCTATAGCAAATTTAAACTTGTTTTTATCTTCATTAGAACTCCACGTCCATTATTTTATATGCATCAAACATAATAATACGATGAATTCAAAATACTGTTATCTTCCAATCTCTATTAAAATCAAATCCACCCCTATGAAGGCAACGCACAAAATCACATTGTACTCAAAACCCTTAGGAAATAGAATTCTAGAAACAGAACCAGCATCCTCTATTTTACATTCATCAAACATATCGATGTGATGAATTAAAAGTATTGTTACTTGTCGACCTGTTTTAAAATTACATTTAATTATTCTGAGCATTAGGAATCCACCCTTCCGAAGTTCAGACACGAACACCTTTATAAAATTAATACAAAATAGATGTTTAAAAATCTCCTCTGCGTTACTTTGCTATAGCGACTCACACTTGGCCCCAGCTCCATTAGAAGTCCACGCCTCGCACGTAATAAAAGAATCAACTCCCTGGTACGCGAAACACGATTTAAACGACCAGTGTCCCGTGTTGCAGTACGCATCGCCACTTGTCCGCAATACTCGCAAGCTTTCGCATATCGTCGGTCTACTTAGGTAATGGACGAGCACGCGAAGATGGCATCGGGGTCTCGGCGTACGACAGAATTGCCATTACGATAAGAGGGTCGGTCATCGAGGAGGGGTGGAAAACGCGGGTGGAAGTTGCGCTCGGCGTGCTTTCTCGTTGCATTTCTCGTTGGTCTCCGTCGTCATCGCGGTCTCATCGTGATTATCGACTGCATTATTAACTTGGTATATTTCCGTGGGCGATGCTATCGATTTCTCGGTGGTGTCTGTCGGCCCCGATGTGTGTGCTTTAGCCCCCGACGAGCGAAGCCAACCCCCCAAAGCCATTCGTCCCGGAACGAGCGGCTAAAGGCGGACACGCAGCGCTAAGCGACAGCCACTAACCGATTTACGATCGCGCAAGCGCGCTCACCAATCGTATGATCCGATGCACCTCGCCGGAACACAGGCCAGATCGAACTTACCCGTTCAGGATTGGACGTGACTCTTCCCTTACACCCCCTCTGTCGCGTTTCTCGGCTTACCTGTGTCTCTATTGCTACGTGACATTGTCACTCGTAAGGGGTGACTGTAGAATTTCATTCGAAACTACCACCAGGACCGAAAAGTAATACCAATCGACGAAATAATTTCCATCATTTTCTAACACTTTCTGTCGACGTAAAAGCAGACGTTCGATTCCCTTTTTAAAAAAGTTTTTCGATTTTTCATCGAAAAACTTGTTCAGATCGAAGACGTCTTGATTACTTTTCGATTCTCCTAATATTAGGAAACAGAAGTCTAGAAATATTCTTCCTTCTTTTCTGCCTTCATTAGATCCCCACGTCCTTTATTTTATGTTTAATAAACATAATACGATGAATCAAGGATATTGTTATTTGCCAAGCTGTGCTAAAATCAGTCACGTATTCATTTATATTCTAAAAACGCACATTATTTATTTTTAATGGAAATAATCAAACTTAAACGTAATACAAGTGACCTTTTACAGGCACTTTTGATAAAAGTACGTTTAAGATTGTTCAAGGTTGATGATGTAAAAATAAAGCTTCCTTCGAATGACAGAGTCGATAGGATACATTGGATATGAATTTGTTATAAATTCTCTTAATAGCATCTTAAAGTATAGATGTTCCATAAAATTACTAAAATTATAAAATTACCAAAATTTCTGTTCTAATTCAGCAGTCGTAACGAAAATAAATTTTCCATTACCGCAAACGTCAAAAATAAATTTCCTCGAGCTTTTCATTCTCCAAAGAGTTCACGGTCTCCGATTCAAGAAACGCGATGAATCCTCTCTCCCGATTCCGATTCAAACTATCCTTACCCTGTCAATTACGTAACAGGCCAACCCCTTCCCTTCCATCGGTGACTTAAAATTGATTAACGACGACCGAATAAATTTCACTGTATTTTTGTTTCGCGGGAAAATCGTTCGAATCGAATCCTCGCCGTCTGCGAGGTACCGTTTGCTTTGTCGCGCGAAACGACTCGATGAATGTTAATCGAAACGTTTAATTTTAAAGTATAAGGGACGAGGAAGCGAGAAGACGATCGTCGAATAGCTGCGGAGGGAGATTCCCGGAGCGATTCCAATTGGGTTAACTACATACAATTCGTGGGTACAGCCGACCGATCGTAAATTGGTTAGTACCTGAAACCGCTTGGGTACCAACCGCCCGTTCTGGGACGCATTACCCACGGATACGATGATTCCAGAGCGCATTACAGCTTGCTCGTAAAAATGTTAGAGGAACTGGGAAGGAGAGAGAGAGAGAGACGAGAGGCCTGTAAAGATAGATCGCGTGTTTACACCAAACGAGCAATTAGTTTATCACGCCTCCCGTTTGAAACAGGGTGAGGCCGAACGACTGAATTTGGTCGTCTTTCAGCTGACTCTTTCGTCCCTCTATTTTGTCAATGGCAGGTTTAGATAAAATCATCGATACTTGGATGCTTAAGCTAGTTTCTTCGTTAACGTAACAGTACTTTATTCTTTTTCATATAATATTATTCTTGTCTATTGCATGTTGATCTTCATATAAAATTCTTACCTATTTCTTCCTCCTGTTTGAGGGGAGACTCGTTTTCTCTCGGCCATAAATTAATGCAAACATGGTCTGTTATATATAGAAATATTGAGCTTAGACTATATATTTATTTACATTATCCATATACATGCATTTTTATGGTATTTCATCATTTATACGATCTATACTATTTATTACTTGAAAATAGTGCATAAAGTGTACACTTTGGCATCTCATACAATCTCGGACATCTCAAAATATAAAAGTGAAGAAATCTTTTAACGTATTAGGTGTAAAAATTAATTCTGATCCTTTATATTCAATCATTTACAATTTCATTTTAAGTAGAAATATTTATTCGACACTTTGTCACCTTCAATTACCAACCTTCCAAGTCTTCAATCTGATCAACCTCGCCGACTCGAGCCCTTTGAAGGAGCAATACGTATTGTTTTGATTCCACCGTAGCAATCGCTAGGACGTCGCGTGGTCCTCTTTGCGAAACCTTCCGTTGGTGTTTGATCAGATTCGATCTTCGACGCGGTCGAAACGGAACAGAAATTCCTACAGTGCACAAAGGTGACTTGATCCAACTGGCGAACGTTGTAATGATTCTTTCTTGTGTACGTTGCTCGCCGCTACGGAGAAAGGAGTGAAAGGAACAGGAAGGGAAGCAGTGGTGCCGGCGGTTCTCGTTTCGCCCCGAGATTTACGAGATGCCTGTTGTATTTATTAAAAGTTTTCCACCGAACGGTGGCTCCTCGGTTCTCGTGAAAACTGTAGAGAGCGTCTGAAGCGATATTGTAAAGAAACGGAAGTTAAGTATCGCTAATGAAAGAAACGACAGAGGGCCGGGATGAAACTCTGGCATTGCGGCAGGGTTACCGGAGGCCGTACTCTTGGCAACGACCGTCGGATGTCGACTGGATTTACTGTGAATAAAAGCAGACCGCCGTCGTAAATCGCGGAGTATTGCGCGGCGTCGGGCCACGGGAAACGAAGCGTTCGGATATCGCAATATTTTAATAAAGGAAATTTTATTTCCTCTAGAAACGATGGCCTAGGGTCTGTATAAATATTGCGCGGCTCTCGATCTTTACAGAGCGTAGAATAATCGTGAAGATGACGTTTTGGTCTTGGATACTAGGATTCCACGATGAAATTGCGCTATGTAGTACCAGGGTGCTGAAATTCTTGAAATGTTGTTTTTCAAATTTTAATGCTTCCCTACGTTCACACTTTTAAATGTTTCAGACTCTCGAGTATAAATGTAGAATTTGGGATTGATCGAGGATGGCGAATAATTAAGACGCGCGGGAAATGTTAAACAGAATGTATTTGAATAATGAAATTGAAATGTATAAAAAAACTCTCGGACCCGTTAATATACAGAATTTTATTTATTTTATTTACTGGGAATTTTTATGTATTCATAGGAAATTCGAGTGTGCGAGAAACTAGAAAATGCATACAGTATGCAATAATATAAAAAAATATCGAAATTAAAATTCATGTAATATTTTTAGAGTAAAATATATTCTTACTTAGGTTCAGTTTTTGTAGCTACGTTTCCAAAGATTTTATTTTGTATAAAGATCCACAGCCTACGTACAATAAATAATGAGTTTTATGTCACTGCCTGAAGTTACTTTTCATCTCATGTGATTGATTTTATTTCAACACGTTGATTGCCAGACCGATTCACATGGAGAGATCTGCAGGTGTAAAATTTGGTCTCGAGACAATTACAGACCATGGAACCTAACATTCGTCGTATCACGTATTTTCGTATTCTCATCAAAATTTACAAATTCTCTCCAGACTTGTTTTCATTAATATTTAGCTCTTACAATTAATTCCTGAAGTTTCTTAGCGAGAAGCTCTGTAATATCAAAACTATTATTTAGTTTAGTAAAATAACTTCGGTAGACATACAGAAGACATACTTCAGATAGACATACCATTATTTAATTTAGTAAAACAACTTCGACAGACATACAGGGATATTTATGGGATTCACTGTATATAGAATCTCCAGCAAACGCTAATGTCACCTGCTGAAAGCGTGATTCTATCCGCAAAAGTGAATCGAAAGTGCACAGAATAAAATTGTTCCCGGCTTGGTTTTCGAGGAAATCGGTTTTCAAAACACGTGGCCAACGCGCGTTTTATTGTTAAGTCTCGACTTCGCGGATTTCCCTGAACATCCCTATCGTATTTCTGCGCAAACCGTACACCCGTAGTCCGGATCATTCCGCGCGGTACGCGCAACACAAGAGGCGTACACGCAACACGCGAGAGGATTTCGCTCGCGCTGTATGCGTCGAAGCCAAGGCCGATAAATCCAGAGTCATAAAATTCGATTTCGTCTATTACGAGTTTCCAGATACCCAACGCTAATGGGCACTAGGTTCGCGGAACCAGAACCCGATTGGTCGGAATTCGTGGAACCCGATACGGATAGATGTCACGTCTAGGGGGCTCGAGCTGTTCCCGGATGTCTACAGAGTCCTGGTGGACTCTGACGATGTTAGGAAAGAGAGAGGAGGAGGAAGGGGGAGGGTACTAGATGGGTCCAGAGCAGTGACCATTAATCCTCGTGAGATCGCGCTAGACTTCGTCATCTAATGATCCGTTTGACTTTTGTTATTTGCAGCGATGAACCTTTTCGTTCGAACTGTCCAGGATTAAGAAATTTGCCGAGCTATTTCTGTCTAAACTATTGTAGGAATAGAAATCAGTACTGAAATGGCGTAATTTAAGGAGAAACGAATTCAAACTAGAAACAAAAAGGAAAAATATAATTTTATGAAATGTTTCGACCTCGATTGAACGTGTATAGAATATCCAGCAAACACTAATGCCACCTGCTGAAAGCGTTCGGTTATGAAATTAAGACTATTCTTCTAGCGTACCATGGTGTTAGATTGCGTTATTTAATAATCCATTGAATTTTTACTTTTTCTGCTATCAAACATTTTTATGGGAGCCATCCATGATTAAGAATTTTGGTTTCCTCTAAACTGTATCGTAAGAGTAGCCAAAACTGAGACTACTCTTCTGGAACTCCATCATCCACTGACCTCCTGACTTTCTACTTTGTACCTATTTAAATCTTCTACGAAAATGATCAATGATTAAGAATAGCAATCTTACGAGGACTATTCTTCTAGCTTGTGTGGTAGGTTTATAAAGGACTCTCGTCTTTGACCTGGAGAGTCCAGGTGGTCCTAGGTGTACCCGCGAGTCTAGGGAGCAGCCGAGGTCACAAGAGATTCGAGAAATTCCAAGTTTACTCGGTGTACAGAGTCTCGAAGGTCTGGAATATCTGAGAGACTCCTGGGACCGAGATTCTTGGCACCTCCAGATTCGCTGGGTACTTCGGTTCGGTATGAATCCTCCGGATCCTGCGAGACCTCTGGAACCGCCAACCGAAGACACCCGAGACTCCTGGTGCCCCGTAGACTGATATCTCTAAAGTTTGACCGCTCAACAAGTTGTACAAGATCCTTAGGACTCGGTTCGACGTCGGTTCTTGCCACCCTCCACGGTCTGCTAAAGAGTATCAGATAACGCCAGCTAGCTAAGCTATAGGCGATAGTCTAATCGCTCGATCGTATCCCTAACACTCGCTCCAAGCCTAGGCCATTACATCAGGGATCTTGTTAAACTTGTTGAGCGGTACTTTCACGAATCTAGACATGTTACACGTGAATGCCACGACCAACGGTTGCGGTTCTGTATATCGAAGAATTGGAGAGTACGTGTCATGAGATTTATTAGGTAGAGCTTTTGAAAAGGGTTATTTCAGATAGGAGAAATACATAAATTTGCATTAGCATTCACAGTCTGGTATTCAAACAAGGATATTTTATAACGTTTCGGAGCTTTGTAGTTGGTTCAACACGTTGAACGCCACGTCACCCATTTCAACACTGCTCATAAGTAGTCCTATAACTACCACGTTAAAAATAGTCGAGTATTATTACTCAATATTGCTTATTAAATAGGAACCCATTGCTAGCATTGAGATTTTACTCATTTTACAAGGATAGCTACCGTTGGTATTCGAGAAGAATGATTTCAACATGCTCATAAGTAGTCCTATAACTACCACGTTAAAAATAGTCGAGTATTATTACTCAATATTGCTTATTAAATAGGAACCCATTGCTAGCATTGAGATTTTACTCATTTTACAAGGATAGCTACCGTTCGTATACAAGAAGAACGAACTCACTGCCCGTGGGTTATCCAATAAGCAACCACGTTAAAAATAGTCATGCATCTAGTCTGTATCAGCATCCTTGCCTGTATGACTCAATAATCATGTACTATTCAGTTCTTTACACTAAATGGCTACATAATGAATATATACCAAATACGACAACACTTCAATGAGCACTTACTTTTCTCCCATACCAACGGTACATAATCGTTCCCCGAAAGATTCCTCAAACACAGATATAAAAAATCGCATCCCCGCGATACGCTTGACGCACTAAATCCTCGTACGTCTTTAATTTTCTGTTGCAGTACTACGAGATGTCGTACGGTATCACCGTGGAGATGCACAAGCAGGTAAGCCAGTCCTCTCGAAACAATACGTTTGCGTGTTCGCCGGCGATCCTCGGAAGCGCGACTTTATCTCGTCGCAGGTAGCCTAAAACGTGCCCACGGAGAAAGTTGGCGAGGTAGAAGTTCCTTTCAGCCGAGTTTCCAACGAGATATTAACCGGAGGTGGATAGGGTGAGCGTCGCGTTAAGAATGTCGACCCGATTTCTATCGCGCTTCCGAGGCGGCAGCAAGGGTGGTTCGAGGATCAAAAGGTTCCTCGTTGACTCGTTTCGGAATGCGTCCAGCCGAGGCCCGCGAAAACGAAAGGGGATGACACGACGCATCTGGCGCAAGAAATCGTGTAATTTTAGCTAATTAGGGGAAACAGTGGGCCGTTTTCCCCTCTGTCAGTAATTTTCTTAAAAGCGACCGCGACCCCTCCGTGCCACGGTAACCGGCTCCTGGAAAGTGGGAGGGGTTGAAGAGGGACTCCTAAACTCCAAACAACCCTCCCTGACACGACGAGCTGATATTCATTAGCATTAGCGGCCGATCATTTCTCACCCTTGTACCCAGGGGCGTTGCTCAATGGGGTGCGAGCCCGGGGACAGGGAGTAGGGAGACCGTCGTCGTACAGGCCGGTCCACCATTAAATCGGCGCGAAATTGCGTCCGGTGGCTCAAGTGGCAAACTAGTTAGCTTAGGATGCTTTATAGCGGCGTTGTTATTGCCGTGTACGATTTGCGCTTCGAATTGATACGTCGGCCTTTAAACCGTGTACCGCTTAATTGACTCATTAGCTCCGCAGGCGGAATTGCTTTCGTTCGGCGCTCGAACGCGAGATAATTGTCGCGACGTCGCGGAAATTTAATACGGTTGACGTCTCGTGGCCGAAAAACGGGATTCGGGAAATACGTGCTCCGGCAGGAACGAAGTTAAGGTGTTTCATTGAAATGTTTCGTAGGTAAGAGTATGCTTCGAAGAATATTTTTGGTCATTTTTAGGAGAAATTGTTTACTTGTGTTAGAACGCGTTAGGATTGATTGTTTATGGGAATTTTTCGAGTACGTCGTGGAGTGGATTTCTTTAGTCTTAGATAAAATTAGATGAATTTTTAGAAACTAGATGAATAGCGATATTGTTTCACTTGAGGATTTGTTTACGAAAGGCAAGATTTTTAAGAAAAAAATGAGCAAATTTTGTGGAACAATCTACATCTGTTTAAAAATATTCTTATTCTCTTCAGTTTTGACCAAAAAATTAATTGGAAAAAGAACGTGACTAACATTTGCAAGAGATTTTTCGTGTTATTCAATTTCTTGAAAGCTAACTAACTAAAAATTAATTCCTTACATAGTACTCAGTAAAATGATATTTTATTTTATATAATTGGAATGTATTCTGAAAAAGACCAATAATAATATGTCATTCATTGAAAGAAAATCAGAAAATTCATATCTAATAAAGAATTCTTTTTGTTCGTTGCTCTAATTGTCAAAACGTTAGCCTTGAATATCTAAATATCCGAATATCTTTTTATTCCTATTTTCATGCCACAATTCAAACTCCAAAAGATGTATTTTCTACGTAACGTAAACTTTCATCTAGCCACGACTTTTGTCTATCTCTGCCTTCCAGCTTCTACTTTCTCGGAGCTTTCGAGGCCAAAGTAACGGCCAATCAGAGGATTGATTTCCGTGTTTCTTCTACCACCGGATCGTGACACGTCTTTTATCAAAACCCGCTGAAAATCGATTTCTGCCGATTGAAGAAAGCCCCTCAGTCGATTTCAAATATCTCCCTTAACAAGTTGGACAGATAATAATTGCGTTATTAGAGTTCTTATTGTCACCGGCGCAGCCTCCGTGTGTGATGTCTTGGTCAATTGTCACGCGGCATTAAGTCGGCATGCGCCGTGTAGATTTTTATCGCGGTCCACGCAACCGCGATGCAGGAAACGTTAGGGACGTATAGCGTTCACAAAAAAGAAACAAAAATGCCCGGTTAACGCGCGTCCGCAAATCAAAGCTGACAGAGAAATATGCGATTTTCTGTTCCAGCGGCACAAGCGACGTAGTATATGATGACGTACTGTACAGAAAGACACAAATTATTACCGCAGGGTTGATTCGCGAAACTGACTGGATATTTAACTGTTAACCTGGCTTTTTTATACATTTTTGCGACCGCTGTACCATCTAGCGATCGGAGTTGCTGAAATTAGATTTTGGTGTACTGCAGGCTCTCGAGAATGTTTTATATTATTTTACTATTAATTAATGGTAGAGTCGAGGATTTCTATTTGTTTCTATCGGAATGCTTCAAAATCGTCTGTGGAAAATAGCGTATAACGGAGCTGTAAATTTATTGAAATTTTTATTTATATTATTTCATTGCTAAGTCTCAAGCGAAACTTTCTATATATTCATCATGTTTTTACTTTGTTTTTTGGTTGTATCTTCTTCTGAAGTAAAAAATTTTACTATTTGACCACAATTTGATTGCATACGTAAAATTAGGGCAGCACATACTTTTCATTTACCATGCAGTATATAAAGATGCATATCCGATGATATTTATACTAATATTTATTTTTAGTTTTTCCTTTTTTTTAAAGTCAAAATACTACTTTTCGACCATAATTTTGTTGCACATGTTTTTAATTTACGATACAGTGCGCGAGGACGCATAATTCTGTTAATTCACATTTAAAATATTTCATGGAAGGTAATATACATCCGGTAATATTTAATATTTGTTTTTATTCTTGTTGATTCTTCCTAAATTATACAGATACAAAATATTACGTAAATATCCAACGGCACGTATATGTAAATCAATGATGATTCGCGATAAAAGTATTTAAATTATTCCCTGCATGTCTGCCATCATTTTTCTTTAAGTAAATAAAATCTGGAAAATTCTAAAGAGTCAAAGGATAAACTGAACATAAATTCGAACGTTTTCCGATACGCAATAAGTTCTTTAATAAATTTTCGTTTCAATACACATTCGCTTAACTTTAATTATAATTCGGTGCTCCCTTCTTCAGTCTCATACATTTAACACAAAATTGGCGCGTTCTTCTTACACAATTTCAAACGACCAAAATTTCGTTCGAAAAAATTCGTTCAGTAAATGGAATATCGTACGCCAGAAAAAAAGGGCTGGTACAGCAACTCTACTTTCAAACTACTTTCTTCTTTACAGCACCCTGCGTTTAAACGCTTCACTGCGATGAGTTTCGCTGAAACGGAAGGCTGTCGTTAAGAGATTGTAACCCGATAAAAGTCGCACGATTTAAATGCTGGAGTTTTTTGGGATTCGGTCTGCTTGCTGCGTTAACTGCTTGCCGTCGCTTATTCCTTACAATTAGTTCCAATCTAATTAAAGCAGCTGCTAACTCCAAAATTTTTCCTCCGATGCTTTTATGATCCGTAGCATTGGGCATTTTAAATTTCATATACATAATATGGAGTGTATATATTCGTCATTATCATGGAAAGTGACTGATAATTGACAAATAAATGAAAAACGAACACACGTTATATGTGATTCGCACGGCATACCTTGTAATTAAACTGCAGATCTTTATACAAAATAAAATCGTTGCAGACGTATCTACAAAAATTGAATTTAAATAAGAATTTATTTTACTGTACAAATATTTTAATATGTACTTTCAATATCTTTTTTCAAATGATTGCATACTGCGCGCATTTCCTGATTTCTTTCAAATTTCCTATCAAATTTAGCCTGATTACTTTCAAATTTCCTATAAATGCATACAAATTCTCAGTCTACTTATAATTCATACGAGGTGCCATTTAAATTCGAATTTCGAGGTTTGCTTCCCTTGCAAAATAAACTTCACCGTCAGGATAACGATTACACACCTGCGTCGAGTGTATCCCGGAATGCGACCGCAAGGATAAAAAGGACAGCATTTGCCGCGAATATCTCGAGGTTCGACCGCAAACAGTTAACTTCCTTGGAACGATTCGAAATGATACACTCTTTCGTGCCGAGGGAAATGAAAGTAAGTGGTTACTCGATACGGTCGTATAATTGCTAATGGGCGCGTAGAGGTCGGGAGGATTGGAGGTGGTTGAGGGTGGCAATAAAAGAAATAGTAGGGAAACGGAAAATCGCTGGTCATCGGGAAATCAATCCCCTTCGGGCGTAACACGACGACAAATTGTACTAGGGTAGTGTAACGCGTCGGGTCCGAGATTCTAACGCTAATTAGAGGAAAAATAGGAAGTTATTGGTTCTTCACCGATCGGTTAATCAATCGTGATAACGTTCCCTTCGTGCGTTCACAGACGATTTACAATTAGATTCCTACTGCACTACCGCCCATTAATTTCAATACATTGTATTTGTGATTATTTCGAGGCGGAACGGATGTAATTTTAATTCATTATTTTAATTATTTAATTTGAATTCAAACAGCTGGACAGACGATTTACTTGAATTTTGTTGAATTCAACTTGATATAACTGTTTGAAATAAAATAATTGCTACTTGATTATTAACTTTTATATTGAAGGTGTTTTCGATTGCTTATATGTTTATTTTCTAATAGTAAGGTCTGTTATCGAACTGTTATCATAATTTAGTAAAAAATTATTTAGCTGCGTTACCAACTAAAAATGTCTGAATAGTAACTACTTCTAATAACTGTCAGTTACATAAGAGAAAAATTGTATTGTCCAACTGGAGCTGGTTGAAGTGCACGCGTACTCGACATTTAAAATTACTTTACTCGAAAATAAAGCGTCATATAAACAAATTTTATTCTACATTTTCGCTTCAATTTTTTACGTAGAATCACCCCCTACTCGCTTGTACCACCAGTGACGGGACACCCTGTATATAAATATATATATATATAAAATCCGTAATCCAGTGATAATGAATATACTCCGCGGCAAATATTTTTCGATTTAACCGCCGTGCAAAGAGTCAAGTGGCGCGATTACGAGCCCGTTTCAATTCCCCGACCGTTAAATACTTTCCACCCCGTCCCTCATCTACGAGTTAAGACGCATCGGACGAAAACTGATTACGTTGCCACTTGTGCGAATCTGAAATTCTCCTTCCGCGGTCGTTCCCTCTCCGTCGACTCTCTGTCTTCTCGTTTTTGGTATGAAAGGAACTTGGTCGGCAAGAGGGATCGGAGGGGGTTGGGGTACAGAATAAATCACCCTCCGTTTGGTTGTCTCCGGCACTTAGCCGGCTTTCGAGCCGCGGTCTTCGGTCCTCGCTCCTTTTCAATTTGAACACCGAATGAAAACAATCTTCCCCTACGAGGTTAGACCTCTCTGACTCTCCCTCCTCCCTTTTCAACCCTCGCGTGGCCACCCCACGCGTCTCCGTCAACCTGCCCCTTCCGTTTTTACCCTTTTTAGCCGGCATCGTTGGCGAGTCTCTCTGATTTCATCCTTTCCGTTCTCTCGCTCTCTCTCCCATTAGTCCTCTGTCGCTGCCTCCACTTTTCTCCCACTCTCCAACCCTCTTTCGCGGACTGCCATCCCTCCACCCACATTCATCCCCCGTTCTCCGATGTTACCGCCACCCCAAGTCGACATTTGCCTCCCACTCCACCGTTGAAGCCCGCAGCCACCACTTTACCACTCGCTACTCGACTAACTCGAATTTGTTGGCGATGTCCCAGTTCTTATACCGGTCTTTCTCCTCCTTTCGTTCGACCCTGCCACCCCTTCCACCACCAGCTCTTCAAATAATTGTACCACGCGGTCTCAACGCGCGACTGGTCCGATACGGTCACGCGTGAGGATGCTTCTTGGCAACTTATTCGATCCTGGGCTTTTTTTGAGGCACCTGCGGACACGTCGAGAAAAAAGTCTCTTCTTAATAGGGAATTCGTGTAGCAGCTGATTGCAAGATATGCATCTTTTTTTTATTTTTGTTTTTTGAAGGAAATTTTATTTTGCGGGGATGTGTGGTTTAGGATCTTCTAGAATCACGTTTCGACTGCTATACATGTTTTTCTTAAATGTACGAGTGCACAGAAGTACTGTTGGCACGCGAGAAGAATGAATCCGCAACTGCAGAGGCACCATATTACCAATTCTAACACAGAAACTTATCTACTGTAGAGTTCATGCGGAAAGTTACTCTTTCGGAATCAGTAACCAAACATTCACAATTAAATTGCAACTAACTCACGAATGCCTCGCAATTCTAATCCCGAAAAGTAGCATCAACCTTAATCGTTAATTGTATGTAAAACTAAAAGAATATTCATCCAACGAAAAATACGCGCGTCTAATATTATAATAAAATTATAAACGATTTGAATCTATCTCGTATAAAAAATGAAACCGTAATCACAAACTACAACGGAGTTACTCGTAAATGCGATTGCGACCGTTTTATAGAGGCAACAAATTTTATTCGACACCAGTTTCTTTCCATTCGTTAACTGTCCCCCTATAACGAGCATACGTCGGTATTTAAAATTCGATTAAATACAAAGCGTTTCCGTTTAACTTAACGGTCGCTCCCTCGCGGTGGTTTACAGGGGAACGGTGACGCCAGTAATCCAACGTTACAACTTTAGATTTCGTCGTGTCCGAGCGATAAAAGCAGCCCCGATAAAAAATCCCTTATGCGTAACACGGGACGGAGAAACGAGTTTACGCTTGTCGCAAAGGTAAAAACTTTTATTACTATGACACGAGTCGCTGCTGTTACTGTTGGCTGGCAGGTGGGGCCAGATAAAGTTAAAAGTTTCCCTTTTCCGGTATCCTCGAGCCGGCGCGGCGTCACAAAGAACGTCGATTCCTGCGTGGAGGTACACGTTCATCTTCCAATTTCGAGGTAGTTCACAATTTTTTTTAAATAAAGTGATGGTTTTCGGTACTGTATCTTGCAGCTAAAGGAAAAGTGAATACAAAATTGATCTTATGGAATCGTAACGATGTTGAGTCTATTCCTTTTTTGAGTCTATTTCTTTACTATAAATAACACTGTATACATCGTAGCTAAAGGAAAGATGAATTTAACATTGCCCTTATAGAGTCATAATAATGTCGAACTTCTTTTTCTTTGAATTTCGAGTTCATTGACATATTTCACCATGATACTACAAAATACGGAATATTCAAGCATAATAGAGAATAATATATGGAGCAATAGCATATTGGATCAAGATATAATAATACGTATGGTAACACGTTATAATACTCCAAAATACAGTATATTACGGAATAGACTAGCAAAATATAGCTTGAAACTGTAAAATACAGAATATTCATCATAAAGCATAATACATGGAATAATAGCATAATTCATCAAGATACAACGAAATACTACATACAACGGAATAGGACGATATATTTTCATTACTGTACATGGTATCGTATTAAGTACCAACAATACCAAGTTACAATACCAAGTTTCATCTGCTGCACTGAAGAAGGCCCAAACAGAAATATCCAACTACTTCTTCCACAAGCTCTATCAAAATACACAAGCCATATTTACAAAAATTCAAACAAAGAAGTCTCGAAACGTGTCTAAGACTCCCATACCCCACCGCCAGCCCATACACCAACCTGGTGTCGTGTATTCTAATGGAAAGTTCGCGGTCGTGCCGGATTCGCGCGGCACATTGCCATAGATCGTGGCTTAATTGAGCAGACCAACGAGCAGGCAGCCGGTTCCGAGGACGAGCCTTTCAATTAAGCGATAAGTGTTATCGGATGGGTCTGCTGCACCATCGTACGACTCGCCGGATGAAGCAAGAGCGTTGCGTAGCGGTCTCGTCGCATGTGCATTCTTTTTCGTCTAACCCTAACCCCTCCGACGAGTACGTCTGCGTTTATCCTGGCCTGTCCATCTTCGCGTATTTTTCTCGTTCGCGGTCGACGGTGCTTTTTACAGTCTTTCCTCTGCCTCGTCTTTTTATTGCCGCGTCATTCGAAAAATCTCAATTTCCAAGGAAATCGTCGACGCGATCGCGTACAATAAGCCTTTGAAACCCGCGACTTCGTGGATACGTAATCCTGCGATTTATTTTGATGCATTGAACCCCCGCTTCCCCTACGGACTTATTTCCTTTCGATTTATCGATGACAACTGAGACCACGTTGAGGTCAAAGGAAACATTGTTATGTATTTCAAGGTATTACCTTGTCGAACACTATGGCATAAATGGGGCACGTGAAGTGCGCGTTACCTTGTCACATAAATACTTTGTGAACATTATGTGTTTCTATATAGTGAAGGAAAAAGGGATTTAACAGTATTCTATAGGAACTTCTCGAAAGATTATCCTAATTATATAACATAATACATTAGGGGGGAGGGGGCTATAAAGTAATGTCGTTTCTTTTAGATTCAATTTAAACAAATTTGTAATATGTTTTTATTATTCATCAATTATGTAATCGTGCTCGTTATCGACAATCTTCTGCCATCTAGTGCGCAAATTTTTAATATCTGATCGATAAAAATCAATCGGTGTACAGTGACGTGGTAAATAATAAACAACCTGGTACCCCTAATACATGATTGAATGTATCTTTTATTTACTCAACAGTATTATGACTCTATAAGAATAACTCTTCAGAAGGTTATTTAAATGTCAATCATAATATACATCTTTCTTTTAAATGTTGATAAAATTTTGATTACTTTCCGGCGCCCCTAATATTTTAACCTGCAGAAGAAGAAGGTTGGTGTCTCCCTATAGTGACTCTAAAATATCGTTCCACCGTTCGGAGGATGGGCTTGTGCTTCTCGTAACCGAAAATGACACGACGTGCCAAAGATACGTACGTCGCGATAGGCAATCATTTTCGAGGGGCGCCGTCAAGCAAGCGGGATCACCGATCTCTGATTTCCCCTCGAAAACGAAAGATCGTCCGGTTCGACAAGAATATTCCTATCGCCGACGGCGTTCGTCGATACAAGAGTAACTACCATTTCCCATCGCGGGTGCGCCCCGGCGCCCGATAAAAAATGTGCAGCCTGACCAATTGCATATAACTCACCCAGCCTTTCCACTTCTTCCTGCCTCCTGTGTATATATACGTCTATCTATCCGCGCGCTTCCTCCTCTCCCTCTCTATCACTCTCACCCCCCCCCCCCCCACTCGGCTTTTCTCGTACTTTCCTTCTCCAGCTCTGTCTACCTCTCTGTCCCGTTCTCACGTTCTCTCTCCCTTTCGGTAGTCGGGGGTCGCTTTTCCAGTACTCTTTCCGTCCGTGCACACATATTCTCCGACGCGCTCGCGTACATAGGATCCTCACGCGCGTACACACACGCACGGACGCCCATACGTACGTGGACGCTGCATCACCGTATGCATGCTTACACGTACGAACGGCCGGGCACACGGACGCGGTTCCAGGGGTCGTGTATTCGAGTTCTTTTATTTGGCCCTGCGGGGGTAGTAGAGGGTTGAGTTGAGCGAGCGAAACGAGGGTGCGGTGGGCTGGGGGCGATGACATCGATTTTTTACCCGTTGCTAATCTCAATGTTACCTCCTCCTACTCTGCCTCCTCTTTTTCCTCTTCCTCCTGCCACCAGGTTCGGCCACCTCCATCTACCCTTTTTCGCTCCTCTCGCTCCACCCCGCGTCTCCTCGGTCGACCCTCTTCGTTTCATCCCCTACCCTCGCCATCTCCCTGTATCTCCACCTCCGCCCTCGGACCATCCGTTCTGCGGGAAAATGTGCATGTGCATCGGGCACATTCGAGAAGGAATAACCATTTTTTCGTACCGGACAACACTTGCGCCGCGTCGTCCACCCCGCGCGCAAATTCTCCTCGTCCCCCGTCCCCTCCCCGCGCGCCCCGGTACGTCGACGTTCTTCCCTCTTTCCCTTTTAGCGTTCGGTTACCTCTCCGCCCTGTTTCCTACCGTCTCGCTCTGACGTTCCCCGTTCCCGCTGTTGCGTTTCCCTTTGTCGCGTTTTTCGTCGACGCGTTTCTCTCTCTCTCTCTCTTTCTCTCTTTCTCTCTCTCTCTCTCTCTCTCTCTCTCCATATTTTTTTTACTTTCTTTCTTTTTTATCCGCCGCGCAGCAGCACCCTTCTTCCACGTCCGTCCTCCCACCCCTACGGGGGCTCGGACCGGGCGAAATCGAACTGACGTGGACGCGCCAGTTTTCCATCTTTCCGTCTCTCCTCCTCTCCCCCCCCCCATACCCCCGTGGGAATAATGACATTTTTTTCGGTTTGAAGCCTCCGACGCGCGACCAAACGCGCCCCGGCGAGAACGCCCGGGCGAACGCCGCGCCGGGATGCCGACGTGAACACCGAAATTGCTGGAATCAAGGTGACCGTCTCTGGGACTCGAGTTTGCGTGACTAGGGACCGGTAACCTGGTGTTGTTTAGTTGAGATTCGTCGGTGACGGAAACCTGAGGGAAAAGGTACCTGATCAAGGGTTGAAGTGAATGAGATTCATTGGTCATCGAAGGGGAGGGTAGTTTTACCAATATGAGGTCTCCTCTGATTTTGGATTTCGAGTATCCTAGCCTTGTGTCTGTATACCTAGAGATAGGATTGACACCCTGATGTTGTCTATTAAACTAGTAAAAAAAATCTAACGAAAAAGTTCTTCAACAACGATCAAAGGTAGAAGGGCTTTTGAATACAGCAGCTTGACGAAATAGAGAACGAAAGGGAGGCTAGCTTCACCAATATGGAGTCTCTCTTGACTTTGACTTTTGAGTCAACCAGATTGACAGAAATCTTTTGTGTCACATAATAGAATATTTTTTGCATAGTATACTAAAAGCTCGAAAAAAAATATCAGCGGCCCTGTTCCAATCACTCGTCGATTCTTCTAATGTTGGTCACCCTACGCGCGTGCTTGTGCCCGTTGCAGTTAATAGTTGAAACCGATCTGTCGCGATCGCGTATAATGCACACACGCACGTGTCTATTGTTTGTCGGCCGTGACTCCGACGCATGGGTGCGTCAGCTGTTTGCGGTTCGATGCGCTTTTCTATCCCATGTCGAGCTATTCGAATCGGCAACGGGAAAAACATTGTAAACGTTCCGTAACGGGCATCGATGAATGTCTCCGTTGTTTTGGGGATAATTTTCATGGTACCTTTTCGCGGCGAGCTTACAATGAGAAGTGTTGGGGAAAATTAAACAACGACAAGAAATCAAACACATAGAATGAAATAAGCAACAACGAACTAAAAATCAAGTAATTATTCCATATAGAAAAATTAAAGTAAATGGAAGAGAGGGGAGAATGACACGAGCTAAGATAGATGAGAAAGAATCATAAACAAGTATCAGGAACATGAAATTATTATTGTATTATTATTTAAAAGTATAGTTATATCCGCTCGTTGTTTATTCCTCGTATTCCACACTTATTTATGAATCCGTCTCTCCGCGTTTTATCCTTTTCTTTTGTAACGCTTACCATTGTGCGAGCTAGTCACGTGGCAGTTGGTATAATCGATTCAATCGACACGCATTAATGAGCAACCGCTCTCCTTCCACGGGCATGGGCGAGAGCTCACGTGCCATCGAGCGGTCGTTACGCGCTGTACAATCACCGTAACGTAATCCTGAATTTCATGACGTTTTTTACGGTGTTTTCGCGATTTGTTCCCGCTCGGTTTACAGTCGCGCAGGGCCGACCTCCGATTTTTCAATTAATTCGTCCGGTTGTCAGCGCGACCATCCAAACACGGTATCGAAATTTCTGTCGTCCCTCTCCGCTAATAAACTGCTGTGCACTTCAGTGTTTATCGTTTTTGGCTACAACGCGCCAATAACATCGCGAAACGAACAATTTATTAAGATCTATTATCCTTCAAATATTTCAATAATTTTTGTGTCGTTCCTTGACCAGTTATTTAAAATCCTGCTTTGGAAGAGTTAGAGTGAAAGACATCTTCAGATTACGAGGACTTGTCAGAAATGAATTATTTATACACAAAATTGGATTAATATAATACAAAAATATATTTCAAGTGATATTTAATTCTTCATAATTGAAATCGATTGATTTTTATAATTGACTAATTATAAAAATGGTGTCAGTCCCTGTCCAGCCTGTAAATATCAATTTAAATTCAGTTAAATTCGACTGAAGGAAATTTATATAATCAAACTAAATAATCCTTTAATTTTCTCGAAAAAACAAAATACAGGCTTGCCCCGTTATCAACAATTTTCATTAAAATACCTTGCGAAAGAAATTATTTCTCCGTCATTTATACACTCACGAATTAATTAACGTTCAAGCAATAAATAGCTGGACCCCGCAAAGCTGAAATCCTTTAAAACTTTACCGCGTCACGTCGCGGGGAATTAATTTTGTACGAATATTCGCGAGAAACGTCGCCGAGGTGCGGCGGCCTAACCCCGGGACCCCCGGATTCCAGACCGACCGAAAGTCTGGAATCCTTTATCGTCGCCGGGCTTCAGAAAAATGCCCGCTCGAGATTTCTTTTGATCCGTCACACCCTTAACGCCACGCCCGGTTCTCGCATTAATTGCCTCGTTTATCATGCTTGCAGACCGAGATCGCCAAGAGGTTGAACGCAATAATCGTCCAGCTACTACCGTTCCTGGCACAAGAGGTGAGTCTTTGACTTTCTGTTTGGCACGTGTGCCGCACAATCTCGCGATTCGAGAGTGACAACGACGCGATAATGATAGCATGGCTTGCAGCATCAGCAGCAGGTGGCCAACGCCGTCGAGAGAGCGAAGCAAGTCACGACGACCGAGCTAAACGCTATTATTGGGGTGAGCCTTCTCTGCAATTGATTCCATTAACTTTCGTAGTTTTTTGGCAAGCAGTCGGACATTGATCTTGGCACCGTATGATACAATTTCGCGCTGCTTGCGTTCCCAATTTCATCCCCGAACCGTAATTCACGTGTAAGCCGCCCGACTAACCGTTGCGATACTCTTTTGCAGCAACAACAGGGTCTACAGCAGCTACTGGTGAGTCCTTCAGTTTTTCAAGCTTCTCTGAACTACGAGAACGTGTCTCGAGACAGCCTACCGTACCGCAGACGGCAAAAATATTAGGTTGGTAAGAAATCGATGTCGGTTTTCGAACAATCGAACTTTCACGCATGGTTTTATAACGGTTGGATAACTGTTCACTTTATTCTATTTACGTTCCAATGTCATCTCACAGTGCAGATGTCGCGCTGCATGCTGATAAGTACGCTTTTGTTTTTATTGTTAATTTGTGCTTCGAGTTATTTACTTCGCAATGGATTATAAACAAGCTCGTGTAATATTCTTATATGAATATAAACTGGGTCGTAAAGCTGCAACTGCGATGCATTTGGAGACGGTACCATAAATGAACGCACGGTGCAGCGATGGTTCAAAAAAGGAGGTGAGAACCTCGAAGATGAAGATGATCGCAGATGCTTTTCTCTCGTCGACAGTGACCAGTCGAAGGCAATGGCTGTAGCTGATCCACGAACCGACAACTTGCACAGGAGTTGGGTGTAAGCCAACAGTTTATAGACCACCTGAGACATCTAGGAATGTTAATTTGTGATATGTGGATTTAAATATATAGTTTGAAAACCGACATTATTTTCCTACCAACCTAATATTTATCTGAATAAACGTTCCAAGTAGCATGGATTGACATGAAGCCCCTTAGCTTGTCGGGCACCAAGTGTCCATCGAGCTCATACGTTAAGACGCTGTGTAAATCTTCGTTAATGGTAAAGGCTAAACTTTACTTTGAGGCCACAGAATTATTGATTTTTTTTTGTTTATACCATTTAGTAGGTCTTCATGTCCAGATCACAAAAACGAAGGTTTTAATGTTAGGAATTCAACGGTTAAAAAGTAGAGATAGTGAATGACATTAAAATGGTAAAATACGTTACGAAAATACTGTCTGAGTAGGTTTGGAGTTTTGGAATCTAATTTCCCGGTGCAGCCAATTTTCATTTACTCCGGATAAATGCACGCACGAAGATTCACATTCTCTACCTAATTGACCAACAGATCATCGGTAAAAGACGATAATACAGCTTGGCAAATACAGCCAGAGGCCCAACTACGAAGGCAGCAGAAATGAAACTTTCCCTAATGAGAGGCGCAGTGTCCCTCAACTCTAGATTTATTTTTGTTCCGTTTATTTAATAATAAACCAAAACATCGCTTGCAAAGGGCCAAATGGTAAAGAAGAAGGTCAATAATTTTGTGCGGTCGAAAGTAAAGTTTAACCTCGGTAAATGATTAAGAAAGATGGTGAGTGTGTCTGTTCCCGATGTTACAGCAACAGATTCACGCGCAGCAGCTGCCCCACGGAGCGGTGGTCGGCGGTCTTCCGCCAGGCGGATTGTTGGGCTTCGCAGGTGCAGCCGCTGCGGCCGCAGCCGCGGTGGTTCCGCCGCATCTAGCGCCGCCCCCGCATCCGTCGGCCGCTGCGGTCCAGGCGCAAGCGCAGGCGCTCCTGAAACCGTCGGATCTGCAACAGCACCGGGCGGCGGCGGAGACTCCCGAGGATCGTAAGCCGATCGCCCTCACCGACGACAGACTACGGCGATCCGTTTCGCCGCCCGAGAAATTCCGCAGCCGCACCCCCGACCTCGAGAGCGATCCCAAGAGGCGGAAGGAGGAGAAGCTCGGACACGTGAGTTTAATCCTTGTTCCTCGTCACGCGCTTCCTCGCGTATTCCACGGACGCTTTTGTTTTTGCGAGCGCGAGCGCGCGCAACCTTCGACCCACCTGTTACGCGCTATTTAAGAATAGGTGGCCCAAGTGTGTGGCGTCGACCAGGACTGAGACTGCTCGGTGGGATTATTTTTTTGCGGGTATTGAGTGCTGGGAAATTTTTTGAGAAATTGTTGAGACAGGTATTATATTCGGATATTTTTTTTTTTCTTTTTTTTTTTTATCGAAGCTTTCAAATCTTAGAAGAGAGATTTATTCGATTTGCATGTTGTTGGAAATGTATATGTAGAATTAGGATTTGTTAATATGTGCGAGATTAATGTTACTGTTCTTCGAGAAGGACAGAACAACGTTTGCTTTAGTAAACGGACATAGTGATGGGTAAATATAGTTTAAGTTTACATAGTCGCTCTAATGATTTGATTCTTTGCTTTACGAAGAGTGGGCACTGCCAAGTAATGTGATCAATGTTCTATATGACTATAATCGCGCCAATATTTAGAGTTACTTAATAATTCCACCCTTGCGAGAGAAGCAGTAAAGTTATTTATAATGGCCAGCTCTACAGCGGTGTATCGTGACAATTAATTCGCGCGAGAATATTCAGATATATTCGAGTCAAATAGCATTTTTATAAAATAACTAGGAAATATTCAATCAGTCCCTCGCGACGTACGTGGAAATCTCGAAAAATTCGACTAAAGATCGTGACGATGCTTCATCATTCTATATCGTACGAACAATGCTTTGGGAGGGTTTTTGGATTGCTGAATTTGATATTCAAATTTTATTATTTTCAATCCCTTGACTATCACAAGATATTCCATAATTGTTGCTAGAAATACGGTTTAAATTAAACGCTGATTAATTGACATGGAAGTAATCTATTAGTTTATTTACGTTACATTCTAATTAAATTGGTTAACGGACTATCGATAAAATATATTCTCGATTGCAACATAAATTAAATATACAGAAACATAAGTTACATTCGTCGATACTTCTTCCAATTTAGGAAGTGTCCACATACCTATATGTGGACAATTGCATATACGTATGTGACAGTCAACATTTTCAGAAATTATAATTATTTTTTATTGTAAAATGCTCTTAAAATCCACGGGTACCAAAGTATACAAGCCTGAAGAGGTTAACGGAATTTATTATTCGCACACAACTCAAACGTGAACCGATCAGAACGCGAATAATTCATAAGGGAAAAAACTGGAACTGTTTTTCCGTGGAGTTGCACATATCTCCTCTCGAGGAGGAACGAGGATAATAAAAGCAGCAGTCGTGGGAGATGGCGAGGTATCCTTGTACCAGTTCTTAGCAATTTCTAAGAAAAGTCCAGTTTCGTAGGAACACATCAAACTCGTCGATGCATTCGGTGGAGGCGCACGGTTCAAAGTTGAAGGAAATAAAACCGGTGGAGCCCCGCGTAGTATCGCGCGACCGGTTGCAACGTATCGCTGGAAATATCCGAAGCAGGAACGATAAAACTCCGAAAACGCTCGATGACAGGTAGAGCTGGTAGAACGGAACGGACATCTCGTGTTTGCGATGAAAAGAGAATTTCTTGGCGCAACTCTTAAGTGTACCTGGGACGGGGAGGGAACCCGGTCGAGGTAAATTGTAACAATGAAACATGTTTCAACAACAGTTTCTCAGGCACGGTAGTATAAAAGCTGAACCGACTCGACGAATTTCTTGAGCAAACTAAGCGTTCCCAGCGTTTACTGCCTTCGTCGTTCTTGACTCGACCTGGTCACTGAACTCGCGAGGGGACCATCGCGAAGTGTGTTCCGAATTTTTTAATCAGTTTTTTTCGGATGTAAAGAAGGATATGTAGAAGAATCTCTGAATGTAGCGAGGAGCGACTCTGTTTCGTTTCTTTCAGAGATTGTTCTACACACCCTTCTTCACATCTGAAAAAAAGCTGATTAAAAACATGGAACACACTGTGCGATGTTTCCTCGTCCATTCAAAGTGGATTACAATTCTCAATATCGAAAAGCATACGGTTTCTTTTCAAAAAGGCTTCATCATTTTTTGCCTCCTTTGTTAGCAATCTTTCTTTTTTTGAGGGTGGAAAGGTGAATTTATTTAAACAGTAGAAGAGTACAATGTTCATGTGAATTTTAATAATTGTGATTAGAATAATACGCTGTGTACTATGTAAAATTGACCCGCAATAACGCGTTACGTTTTGACTTATTTTCTTTGCAGAATCTGATCGTTTTATTTAAGAGCATCGTTAAAATTTCACCAATACATGCAGTTCCGTTCAAATACTTTTACGTAATTTTACTCAAGCTCTTCAATTTTTCAAGTTTGAATCAAAATATCGGATAAGAAAAGATTCACATTACGACTTATCGTTAGGTACAAGTAAACAAATACATTCTATTTCCCTTCAAATGAAAGTCTCCATTCTTCGCTAGCGTTCGTATTATATTTTATAACAGCATAAAACAGGATTTTATAGCTACTGCAATTTCTATAAACATATTGTACGCGCGCGAAAAGAGTGTCATAAACTCTGCTTGTAGGATACGACGTAGCAGCCATTTTAAAAACACTGATGCACGCATGGTTTCATAACTGTATACAGAGATGAACAAATCTCTCTTCTACGTACAAAGTTGGTTAAATTAAAACAAGAGTGTTTGATACGTTCTTTGAGTAGTCGAGAGAAAAGAATAGCAGATACCGAATTTAATTCGGAAAACCTCCTTTAATTTTCCTTAGACGAATACGAGGCCACTCTATAATAGTCAGGACTATACACTCCTGATAATAGTCCTCTTTCAATACGAGCTCAAGGCTAGACCTAATCCTTCTAGCAGAGATGAACAAAACCCTAGAATTGAATAAATCTGAAGATTGCCGATGTGATTGTCTCGTTTCTTTCTCTGGGAAATGTTCGAAAGAGGAAAAGAGACAAACATATCGGCAAACTTCAGATTTATTCGAAGCCTAAGGTTTTGCCCATCTCTGCCATAAACCATGAACGCACTAGACCAGAACAAGAGAAATGCTATAGCTATTGTTGTGGGTATGAGTCAGAGATGAGCAAAACCCTAGGCTTTGAATAAATCTGAAGATTGCCCATGTGATTGTCTCGTTTCTTTCTCTGAAATATGTTCGAAAGAGGAAAAGAGACAAACATATCGGCAAACTTCAGATTTATTCGAATCCTAGAGTTTTGCTCATCACTGCCTTCCAGTAACCTCCAAGTATCGTCCACCCGAAATTGATTTCCATCCGAACGTGTATCAGCCAGACTTCGTAGTCGGGCGTCGAGATAAAAAGCGAGCATACCGCGTAACGAACGCATTATTCCCAATGGTTTCGGAAAACAACTGGCAGACAGATGCTATCGGTGTAGTTTTCCCGTGACTCGAGACTGACAGACGTCTGCTCGGGCAACGGAACGGTAGCTCGCTCGCTCCGTTTCCATAACGATAAAGCTTAGCAACGAAAACGCAACGAAAAGCACTCGCAATACCCAGCTGGTGCGCGTGCTCCCTAAAAATTGGATGACTTTTGTCCGCGGGTAAAACGGCAAAGCGGGCAGCAACGCCGCGTGTCGTGTGTATAGAGCGGCGGGTTGTGGGTCTCGTCGGGTCTCGCAACAAGCCAGGAGTCGCACAGTTTCTCCTTTCGCCGTGGCACCGTGAAATATCCATGAAAACACGCTCCTTTGTCAGGATCGCGACGACAAAGTGCGCGACCTCGGCGCAGAGGGTGGCGACGCGAGGTGGCGTGTAATTATAAAAACCGTGAAAACAGGCGAACTGCGCGCTGTCGCTTCGCTCGCGTTCTCTCACTAAATTGGATTATTTTTCTCAGCCTTGTTCCTCCTGCCCCCCTTCGTCCAGCCCCGACCCTCTTCCCTCGACCCGTCTGCTTCCCAACAATTAAAGTACTCCTTCGCGAGTGTACCGCCTTTTCGTGTAACCTCTGTCCCTTCGCCCTCTCCATTTATACCTCTGTGTGTAATAATAATAACGTTTTTATTACGAGACACGCGAGGAGCGTTGGGAAAAGCGACGAGGCCCTTTTCGAGTTCGATTCTTGACGTGAGAAGGAATCGAAAAGTTCTTGATCGTTTTGTGATACGAGACGTTGTTTTTAAGTTAGGTTTTTATGTTAGGTACGCGATCGCGACGCGCGCCATTTTATATCTCTGAGAACTAATTGCGCACTTGCGCAGAGTCGTTGATGTACTTCGAGTGCTTGTATCTCGATAACGGAGGCTCGGACTGCGTTATCGATCCGGACTTTTCGATTTGTATCAGCATCAAGAATTTTATAGTTTTCGTAATTTTTTAAATAAAACAAAAATTCTCCTTCTCCTTCGTCAGTTTCACCTTCCAAGCCGAAGAAATTTAAATTACACTCTTGAAATGTATTTTCTAAACCGTACTACGTGCCCCTGAGAATCTCCCAAGCCGTGCTTGTGGGTTTAAAAAGGTTAAGAACCGCTGATTTAGTCTTTAGAAGGACTCGCGATCCTTTTTCATCGCTCTTAAAACGACGCGTCGCATAATGCTCCCCGAGATACGAAGCCCCGAAAAGCGCAAGCGGAATCGCCCGGCTCCTTTCGGCATTTCGCGTGGGAATTCAGAGCCGCGGAAATTAAAGGTGCTTTCCCGTGGCACGCTGGGATTACCTACGGCTCCCGGATTCTTCAAATTTTGACGCCGCGGAACATAAATGGTTATTTATGCCCCGTGCTCTCTGTAACGCGGTAATTAGAGTGTTGGCCGCGTTGAATGGACGATATTCCGTCGGTACGAGTTCACGGATAAATGACCCAGCGTGCTGGTCGGCTTTGTGAGTAACGGCGAACCGAAGAATTAACTTCGTGTACTTAGGACACCGCGGGAAGCGATTCTAGTAGCTTTCGATCAATTCGTATTATTCGATATTGAAGACAATTAATTGTTTAGGGTTTCTAGATTGATTGAAAGTAATTGAAACGAATATTTTACTGCAGTTCAAAATATAAAGTACGTAAAGGATTATAATAACGTGCACAAAATACATGCTGTATCGATAATTAGAGAATTAAGTATATTCTATATTTGTACACGAATTGAATTAATTGAAACGAATATTTTACTGTAGTTTAAAATGTAAAGTACGTAAAGGATTATAATAACGTGCACAAAATACATGCTATATCGATAATTAGAGAATTAAGTATATTCTATATTTGTACACGAATTGAATTAATGGAAACGAATATTTTACTGTAGTTTAAAATATATACTCTTAATAAAATATATCAATTGCCCACAAACTGTACTAATTTTAAAAGTCAATGTCAATTACTTCCCTCAGTAAATAAATCACGACTCGCCTCGGACCTGCACAAAATAAAAAATAACCGCTATAATAGCGTAACGTCTAAATTGCTTCCGAGTTGGACGATCGGATACGCGTATCCGATCGCTACCTGTCGTAGCCGATTGTCGCACAGAGTCTCCGGAGTCTCGATCGGGAAATATAAGTCACGCTCGTGCGATTTTTTTCTCTCTTTCTTGACTGGTTCCCTTTCGTTCTACTTCCTTTCTACCCTTTCTCTCTCTCTCTCTCTCTCTCTCTCTCTCTCTCTCTCTCTCTTTAAAGCTCCTTTTCCGTCTAGAACACCGGGAGAACTAACGACGCGTCGTTTACACGGGCAATCCCTCGAACCCCAAGGGTGCCTGGAAGTTTGTTCGAAGTTGAGCCACTGACCGGACTCCGTCATCAGCTCCATTTACCCGGCGCTGGTGTTGGAGTATCGGTGGCGAACACGCGCGATCGACCGATGGCGACCTGTCCTCGGCCCTGTCGCACATGTGTACCCAACGTATCGTATTGCCGCGGCGATTGCATCGTGGAAAGTGCTCGGACGTGTGAAAAAGTGGATATTCCCGGGTTCGAAACTGGAGCTACGAGAACGATACGTGTTTTCGTTTCGTTGACAAGCGTGAATCCCTCATACACCCCTGCCCGCCCCTGGGCTCCCTTCGGGTTACCCTTTTTCATTCCGGTGGCAATCGTCGACGTCGATTCGCCGTCTTTGAAATGAAAATGAGTCGTTCGCTGGCGTGCGTGTGTCGCTTGTACCGTGATTTTTCGCGCGAGTTTCACCGGGGTTGGACGTTATAAACGGTATCGGGTTTTACGATTTTATTTCTTTGAATCGAAATAAATTAAAGCGATCGGTGTTAGACCACCAATTGGTCTGTCTTGTGTAACTTTCTTGATATGAAGTAAGAGGTAAAGTTATTGATAAATGTAACGTTCCAACATCGTCGCACGATTGTCAAGTGCCGCGAATTAATTCTCATTAATTAGCTGTTGCCATGAATTTTTATTTATTTCGAACAAAATAATTCATAGGGAGGTCAGTGGTGGATTTAAAAATTAAAGAATTCCTTTCATGCGTAATTGCAACAAAGGTCGAAGTTATAATGTGTGGTTTACAGGAACAAACAGGAGTGCAACAATTGTTTGTCAAAACCAGGATTGATTATAAATTATTTCACAGAGTTAATTTTCAGCCATCGATGGCTTTTTAATTTAGGTGTGCATAAATTAGTAACTGGGTTCTATTGTTATTAAATTGATTTTGGATGTAACACTTTGTTTCCTTTTGTACGATATTTTCTTTAGTTTTAATTACTTTTCTACCTGTTGAGTATAATAGGGTAGCTCATGATCTAACCTTGTTTCTCGATGACTTTACATTCTCAACCTTGTTAATTCTTTTATTCGATTAGTTTCCACTAAAAAATAATTTATGTTGCTATCTGCAATAATTTACGTCAGAAAATCAATTGACAACTCTTCCCTTAATGGGGTGTGCTTTATGCAGACTGTTCCACCCTCAACAAAATAATTCTGTTTTCACTGAAACAGAATTTTGTCAATATTTTCAATTATTTTCAATTAAAAATCAGCATTTAATTTTTTATGGAATATCTCTTACACAGAATTTTATTTCATTAACAAAGTTACAATTTGTTTCGGTAGACAAAAATAATTTTCTCACTATTTCTTCAGAAAACCTGCTTGTAACTCTTCCCTCAGTGGAGTATCTTTTATATATACTACTTTATTGTCAACAAAATAATTTATTTTCATTAAAAAAAAAAATTTTGTCACCACTTCCAATAATTTTCGACAGAAAACTTCTCTTGCTGCTTGTAACACTTTGCAGTATCCTTTATTCAGACTTCCTCGTCGTTAACAAAACTACAATTTGTTTCAGTGAAAAAAGAAAAGATTTCCTCACAATTTCCAATAGTTCTCGACAGAAAACCGGCTTGCAACTATTCCCGTATGGAGTATGCATCGCGCAGACTGGTCCATCGGAAACAAAATTACGCCTGAAAGGAATTTTCTCACTGTTTCCAATAGTTTAGAACGGAAAACCAGCTTGTAACCCTACAATTGGGCCTGTAATTGCGAAATCGGTGATCGAACGCGGGCCGGAGTATCCGTTTTCGCATAGTCCGCAGTTCCATCGCAGAGATGAGGAAAGTTACGATGTTATTTAATTAACCGTTTAGTCGCGTGAAAAATTTGAATGAAAATTCACACGGCGAACCCTTTCCGTTCGAATTCCTGTTTGCACCTGAAAGTTTCGTTTGGCGGGGTGGGGGCCGGGGTGGGGGAAGAGGTTGGAAGGGAGGGCGCGAAACATTTTGCCCTCGCGTATAGTTAATAAAGCAGCTACAGTCAGTGTAATAAGTATTCGTACAGGAACTATTTACTTTAAATGGGTCGCTGTACGAATACTTCTTACACTGACTGTATCTGTGTATTAGTAGGCATTTCTGCTCGCATTCTGCCGCGCGAGAAAAGTTTCAACCGAGTCTAAACTTGGCGTACTTGGTCCCAAGCTCAGACCTTTGTCCGCGCGCGCGCGCGCGCTATGATTTGAGCGGTGTCCTCGAGACAATGGAGTGTAATTCACATATCTCTCGCATTCATACCGTGTCACATACTCCGAGCTTTAGTGTTCGAAATTAACGTACCTAGTTTCCTGCTCAGAATTCCACTCGTACAACGTATGCCTATACCTTGGCGTCGCAGCGACGCGAACTTTGTCGTAGCGCGAACAATTTTGTTAAAATCATCCTTGAATGGCTACGCCGGTTGAGCTGCTTGTAAGACCGTGGCGTCTGTCTGCAGTTTTACGTCTTTGGCCGCTGTCGATGGGATTGATGTACTCCAGAGAGGGAAAAATGAATAGATCGGAGTTGGAAAGGGGTTTTGCTTTTTTCTGAAAGAGTAAAAATTTGGATCTTTGCAGAGATAAAATTCATGGGGACCTAATTGCAGTGCTGTTGTAAGGGTGGAAACTCAACCCTTCGAAGTCGAGTCAGTGCAAGAAGTATTCGGACAGCAACCGATTTAAAATAAAATTAGTAAGAAAAGTTGTGAATGTTGGTTAATTGTTTCTTCAATTAAGATTGACTAATAAAATAAGTATATGCAATTCTATTTTGTATTGGTTCCCGTACGAGTACTTATTACACTGACTGTAATTCTAGTTATGTATATCCCAGGTTAAAAAATGTTCCTCTGAACAAATATTGTAAACAGGTGTTTATCTCGAGAAGACATTGAACATTTGCAATTTGTGGGATCATTTTATTATTTTTCTCCCGTGCGACGCAGGCGCGACATCTCGTTATTAATATCTTGAGTTACTTTATCGCATAATAGAAAGACAGCGGAAATATTGACGCGACAGCAAATGATACGATTAATGGGACGTCCTGTACGCTTCCGTATCTTGAATGGTTCGAGGAATAATTGCGCGCGTGCACTTAAACCGAGCATATTGCGTGGTCCCTTTTATTCGCGTTCGCAAACATCGACCCCCGGCTTCCTGTTCCTCGATTAACGCCCCATTAATCGAAACATTTCCCCGAAATTACCGCGGAACGGAGTCCCTAGAGCAATCGATACGGCCACTCGGTCCTGGCCTCCAACCGCGCTACGTGTTCCACAAGATTTCAGATTCAGCTAGCTTGTGCGCGAGTGCGATCCACCCCTACATAGCAAATACCCGCCACGAGACAGCTAGGCATCAGGAATACCCAAAATTTTCATTCGAACGATGAATTCAGAACAGGCCAATAAAAGGGAAACCAGTTTTAATTTGCCACTTGCGAAACGAAAATTACAATCTGAAGTGCGCGATTAAATTACCTTTCGATGTTAAATAATTTCGATGGTAAATAATTTGGATCGAGGTCTCTTGTGTTGATCAGAGACATGTTGAATTGGGCGAAAGGGATGTCTTCTTTGGAAGTTAATTTCAAGCAGATGAATGCAAGTCCTGACTTTTCGTTTAGAACTATGTGTACATGTATTATTGGGTTGCCTGGAAAGTCCATGTCGATTTTTGGTACGTAGTACAGGTCTGAATATATCAGAATGGTCGAAAATAAATAGCGCCAAATAATAACGTTTGAAATAAATAACGATATATTTATATCAAAATTGTGCCTTTGAATTTTTCATAAAAATTGGCACGAACTTATTGGACAACCTAATGTATTGTTAGAGATGAATACACTGATCTAAATGAAAATGTGTCTTGTCTTCTAGATAGTGTAACATGTATTTTAAAGTTGATATTGTATATATTTTTACATTTATGGATTTATTATGCATATATTAGTTATGCATTTCATCCTTATACATTTTCCAATATTTTTTCTGTTACATACTTGCATGTACAGTCAGTCCCATAATTATTCGTACCTTCTATGTTCATTGAAAAAATTTGTCTAAATTATATGGTAGGTTTGATGTTTCCAGATGTATTTTTCATTATAAATATATACAGTCAGCTCTATAAACATTCGTATCCTCTGTGTCTATTCAAGACATCTGTTTAAATTAAACGGCAGGTTTGATGTTTCCAAGTGTGTGTTTATATATAAATATATACATTTATAACCTTATTCATATACGTATTTATAATGAAAAATTCATTTGGTAACATCGAAACTATTATTTAATTTAGTCAAACTTCTTCAATAGACATAGAAGGTACGAATATTTATGGGATGTTCATGTGCATATTTATAATGGAAAATTAATTTGGTAACATGAAGCCTATGCGTACGAATACTTACTGCACTGACTGTGTATGCACGTACGAAAAGTGTCACAACAAGCGTTTAATTAGAGAGCCATAGAAGAAAGACTCTGAAGAAAGACGTTCTACAGCGACGTAGACTTTAAAATAAAACTCTCGTGATTCCTTTACAAAACCCATTCATCCGAACCCACTATTGGCCCTTTCATCGAACGACAAACGTGCACCAGAGCTAAGATAGCTACTTCCTCATCCGGAGAGCAGTCGGATCGAGTGGAAATCGCTGTGGAACAATCGTGGAAAGTTTTCATTCGTCGGGCATTATTCGAATAAAGCGTTGCTCGTCCCTGGGCGTCACGGATGGTCGCGTGTAATTCACAACAGTCTACGGAGCAGAGCTTAAGTGTGTTCCCTCTCGTGGGCAACGTTCCTCCGTGTATTAGCACGGCGGGCCGGTGACACGGGCCAGGGGCACGAAGAGAGAAGGGTATAACCGGAAATGAGTTCTCGCGTGTCCACGCTTGGCTCTTGGAACTGCTATTCAGTCCCTCTTTCCTTCACGATTCTCCGCTTCACCCCCTGAGAGAGGATTTAGTCCCGCAGTTCGCCGTCTCTGGTTCGCCTCTACCCCCGGCTCCCTCGTCCTCGTCCCCCTGTTTCCTCTCCCCGTGCCCTTCTTCGGGGCCGCAGGAAGGCATTAATCAAAGGAGCAGCGGTGCGCCCTGTTACCGGCACGACGAAAGATGGAAATACCCGCGCACACGCTCGAGATATCACGGAAGCGGGGTTAGGTTACGTTAGCTCCGCGATGTCTAACCGCTGTAACCACCTCCGTGACACACGTGTCTTTCACGCGGCCTCGCCTCGAGAATAAAATTCCCGATCCGTTTTACAGTTTGACGCGTCCGTAATAATGCTTCCCCCGTGCCACGGGGACGAGGAAGGGGTGGAACGAGCACGCCGGGGATAAAGAGAAACTCGAATACGTACACGCCTGGTCTCGCGAGAGCGCGATTTCCTCGGCGAACCGTGGAATCTCTTGAATTTCGTTCGCCGCCGCGAGGCGAGGCGGAACCGAGTCAAGGGGTCTTCGCACATTAAAGGGTTTTAAAGGGTGGAATTATTATTTTTTTAAGGTCTCTTTTGTCGTACCAAAGTAGCGATGTTTAATCCTTTTCTTCTTTTATCAGTCGAAGGTTGGAATAGTTGCACGAGTGGGCATCGATTTCTAAACACCGTGTATTTGTAACTTTTTCAAAGAACCATAAACGTGAGGAATGGCTGCGGTTTAATTCGGTATTTAATGGGCGTTGGATGAGTTGAATTATTATTGCGAGGGATGTCTTTATTCGTATCGTGTAGCGTATAGGCTCATAAATATTCCTACTCTAAATCGAAGAAATTTGTCGAAATCGAATGATAGTTTGCGTTGTTGCGCAGTAATCCCTTGATGCATTGACGAAGTTCTGTCCCGATGTAAGGGCATGAATCTGCTTTGGCTTGTCGCTGAGGAAACAGGAACAAAAACTTAATTTTGAAGAATAGAATCACTCAGAGTAAAACCGCTCCTTCGATATAATCACACCAATCTACTTTCTATTATCCATAAATGTTCACGTAGAAGGTCATCTTCCATCTAAAAAAAATCAATGAACCTGAAATTTGAATACTTAGTAATCCCGAGAAAAATGTTGTTTGTCATAATACTTATTATTCTAATAGTACTAATCCGAATACGCACTGTTTCTAATATAAACGAAACATTTATTACAAACGAGACCCAATTATCGAGGATCGAAATATTTGTACATAAAATAAATTTGTTCAGGCTGTATTTGCTATAAGATTTGCTTTGAATGTGACAAGCAATATACACTTACACGTATACTTTCGCTTATATTTGTTCGTAAGCTAGAATTTTTTCTGCGCTGGTGTCCCTACAGACTCTGATAACAAACCAATATTCACGAAATTTTTGCACAAATATAAAGTAAATGTATCCTTATCGCCGGGACTACAACAAGCATGATGTCCGCGATCACTTTGTTATGTTTTCACTCTCGTTACAAGATTTCGTTTGCTTTTTATTTGAAAAGTCGTTTGAATCGTTTCATCTTTGAACCGTTTAATATCTTTGTTTATCGTTGTAGTCTCAGGCATAGCTATACTCGTACTGAACACGACGCAATGTCATTTTTTTGTTTCAGATGAATAGAATTTAAAAAATCAGGGACACCAGGAGCGTTTTTTTTCACCGAAGCCCTTCGGTTCATATATTTCTCGAATAAATTAATATTTCTGTATGAAGAAAGGAAAAGAAATATATGTTTTCTGGAAATGTGTATAAATAAATGTGTAAAGTTTGAAGAATCTTTTGTCAACGGTGAGAAAAAAAAAAGAGTTCACGAAGAAACGCACCTCTTAGCGCGCTAAAAAAACGCCTTAAGGGAGTCTTCTGGTTATTTAATCTCTATCTCCTCTACCTCTCCAAAGACGAATGCAACGTCCTTAGATTTGCATATTTAAACCTGCGCACTGTAGAGCACGTAGTAAGTTTTTCGTTTCTCCATTTTGCTTGACGAGTTTGATTAGTATGTCGAGGGAAAAGTACACGGGCGAGAGTTGCCAAGGAAAAGAAAATCTTAGCCATCGTTGTTTCGATTTTTTAGACACTTGACCCTAGAATGGAAAGATCGAGTAAATTTTACTCCTTTTGTTATTTCTTGACACTTTAGTAAAGACTTATATTTAAAATTATTGTTATTTATTTGTTGTTATGCCATTATGGTATTTATTGTTATGTTGGTAACAGAGATTTAGGACTTGATACGATAAAAGAAATATATATATATATACATGTCGAATCGAGTAATCTCCTCCTTTTTTGAAGTCGGTTAAAACTGAAAATTTCATTAAACTTTAACAGCTGCAAAAGTATTCGTACTCCTGCACTGAATATCAAACGTAATGTAAAATATGTATTTTACTAATTGATATCTTGCAACACTTTTAGATTCGATAACACGTTTGTTTGGTTGTCAAAAATAAGTTTTGGAATCCTTTTCATGTCGCTCCATCCCTTGCAAAATTGTTTAGCATTTCGCACATGACATTTTACTCTGCAAATATTTCAACATGAACTTCACTTTGAATACTTCGTTTACATTATCGGATACCGTGTGCATTTTGTAGTTTCTTGGGCACTCGAATTTCCTATAAAAGCATACAAATCCGTGGTTTAATTATTATTAGACAAAAAGTGGCTCTAACGCGATCGTTTCCAGAGAATATCAATTGGTTCGGTCGAGAACTATGGTCGAATCGGTTCAGGGGTGCGTAGTTTGATCGAAAAGTGGTGTGCTGCGCGTTGGAGGGAGTCGGAGCCACGAGTTTCGTGACTTTCGGTCGCGTGCTAGTGACCACCCGGTGATCTCATTGACGAGCGCGGTGGCCCCGCTCAAAATGCCTGTGGTTGAAACCGGGGGATGGGCGAGTTAAGGTCGGTGGTCCGATACACGACCATCATTATCCTACCAGTTTATTGAGGCTTCCACGTCAAAGGGGGGCGGTGGGAGGGGTTTTTAAGGGCGCGTTTTCGCCGATCGATTTTATGCTCGTCGCGGTTACGCGAAGAAATAGCGCCGTTCTTTCTTAACACGTTCTTAACCGCCTGTTTGATGCGGAGACTAACGCCTGCCCTTCCCCATTGTGCATGTAAGTTCCAATTAAAACGCATGGAGTAAATTGAATAGTTATGTTATTTTATTCGCACTTTGTTTGCTTTAAGTATCTTAGTATCGTAGAGTTATCAATTGTTGCGCGTTATGTTTTAAACTGCGCTGTTGCGTAAGGGTTGGTTGACGGGGTGACATAAGGGTTTTGAGTCATTCATAGAAAGAATAATTAATTTTATTCGTAAAATGTATTGTTATTGCTATTATAGTTGAAGAATACGGGATTTGCAATGCAAACGTTTTAATAACTGCGAAAGAATGCTATAACGAGTCAACCAAACTTCATCATAGGAATGTATAATTTTAAAATACGAGTTTATACTGACGATACGAATGAGATAAATTAGAAATTATGCTCAGAATGGTTTTCTAAAATCATTGTATAAGAGGTATATTAAAGTGAGCATCGTAAAAAGAGAAAAATAGGTATAATTGAAATAATGCAACATTAAACACGAAAAATGAGTAACAAAATTATTTCGAATGGATGTTGCATTCAGAAAATCGAGAAAATACGCACTTCAACGTGTTTGTTTGACTTTGATTCGAAAAATATTGAAATTTTAAATCAATCCCATCCCTCATTATAAATTTAACGATATATTATTTATGAAATTGTACAGCTATCCAGAATATCATTAACGAAGAATACAGTATTTAATATTGATGTCCAATTATATTATTCGTATTTATTAAAATCTGTATACCGTTTCCAATCGATTTCTTTGAAACTTCATTAACGAACAATTGACGTTTCAATGCTCGCACGCGAAACGAAGTATTTTTTCTCCGGCGAAACGTTACACAGTAATAACTGATATTAATTCCACGGCAACACTGGGGAATTATTTTAATTTTAATACTGGAAAACGTACAGTGTTACAGCATTTCTTTCAATAATGTTTTAATAATATTTTCCGCATTTTTATCGGCACTATTAAATCCGCCAGTTTGAATTTCTATATTCTAATATCAGATTTAGAATCTGCGTCCACAGACACCCCAGTATACCAAGTTTCATTCAAATCGAAGCACTTTTCCGATTTTGGTCCATCGTATTGGATCTGCCATTTTGAATTTATAAATTGTGAGTTTAGATTTGGAATCAGCGACTACAGACACCTCTGTATATCAAGTTTCATCAAAATCGAATCACTTTTCGCATTTTGTGCCGCCATATTGGATCCGCCATTTTGAATTTGTAAATTTTGAGTTCAGATTTGAAATCAGCGACCCCAAAAACCTCTGTATACCAAGTTTCATGAAAATCGCCCGAAAGGAACTCGTGAAATATTCAAGAGAAATTGGCTAAGGTGTTTGTTGTCAAGTTCTTTCGGGAAACCACTAGGCTTATTCCAGAAATACTACTGTGTTTACGATTTTTACTACTCTACTACACTTCCGGGTATCATGTAGGTCACTGGGTCAATCATTCATTCAAAAGTATCTATAAAATAGGAAACTTTGAACCGGTGTAACTCGGCGTAGAATCATCGGATTCGATTCTAACAAGATTCAAATTGAAGGACTGAATTTCTACTATCTATTAAATAGTTATTACCATTGTTAAATACTCTTAAACAATCGTTTTTTCTTAAATACATCTATCTTCGTTAACAATTTTTCCCGCTACACGATTAAAATTGTTGTGCTATTCGAACGAAAACCTTCAAAGAAGCATACGCTCTTGAAAATTTATCGCTCGCCTAAGTGAATCCTCCGTAATCGCTAACGAAAGCATGTTAGATTTACGATATCCCCTCAAAGGAGACGTCCAAAGTCCAAAGACTTAATCCATCGGAAACATCGTCTACCACCAACTCTGCGGAAAACATAGTAACATCCTGTATCATTGGTTCGCTTAACGAACGCAAGTTCGTGGAGGATTGAGCTCTGTTCACGGTTCGCGAGACGGTTAACGAGCCCGGTAAAAAGCCGATCTAAGGACGGCCAATACACTTTGCGGGTCCCGGAGCTGGACTTCGGGGACTCCCGTAGACGCGTAGATTCGTTTGGTCGGGAATCCAGCCGGCACGACGACGCTGGGACGAACGGTGCCGCTGGTGGTAGTAGTAAGAGGAGGTGGAGGCGGCAAGAGGAGCCTGACGGGGGCAGGGGGAGCATGGGGGTGGTTGAATTTTTCATCTGACCACGTCGAACCAATTAAAGCGGACCGCGGCACCCACCTCCATCCCCGGCCTCTTCCACTTTTTTCGTTCTCTCTTTATTTCCGCCCCGCGTGCTGGCCTTTATCCATTCCATCTCGCTCCCCTTTCGCCCTCCTCGCTTTTCCCATCTCTGCCAACGGTCGAGCCTCCTCTTCTTCCCGTCCACAGGTAACCCTCCCTCTCGTACACCTCCTCCTCCTCCTCCTCCTCCTCATCCACCTCCACCTCCTCCCCCCATCGTTGTACCCCGTTTCTCATCCTCCCGTCCACGGGCATCCGCATACTGTTCCTCTCTCGCTCCCGGTTTCTCGTTTCTTCTTCGTCCTGGCGCGTTTCGCCGTCTTCGTCGTTCGGCGCTGGCTCGTTCGCTCTAGCGACTGGTTGGATTTTTTCGCGTCACGAGGCGGTGTAATTTATTTGGCCGAGCTAGGTACCCTACCCGCGGAGGTGGCCGAGGAAGGGCGATGGTCTGGGTACAGCGCCGATGGGATGGGTGGCAGCCACGGGGGCTGGAGGAATAGCTGGAGGTGGCAGAGGTGAGGCGGCAACCGGAGGTGGAGGTGACGCGGCTAGAACGAGAGCCCAAGGGATGGGCACCAGGATAGAGGACGGAGGGTGGGGTGGTTTCAGTTTATTTTGTGGGTCCTACCCTACCCGCTCGTCACTGTCCAACCCCCGTTGGTCGCTCGACCGCCGCCGCCTGCCGTTCTCTCTCCTCCTCGCGCGCGTTTCGACGCGCTCGCCGCTTCTCCGTCTTTTGCTTTCGCTCGTTTTTCTGCCGATTCTCGTTGCATGACTTTCTTGTTTCTTCTCGGCCACTTCTGGTCACTCCCTTTCTACGTCCTACCCTCGTCCGTACACGTATTCGCGCAACGCGTCACGCGTCGCGCGTCTCGTTCCCTCGCCACGCCGACACCGGGCCTGATGCGATATTAAAGAACTCGGGATTACCTGACGGATCTGCTCCGGTGCCTTTTTTTCGATTACTTGTTGACAAGAGCGGTTCCTCGTCGACTCTCAGTCGCTGGAACAAGCGTAATGATCTGTTGGGCTCGCGCGTGGGAAACTTTGTTCTTACTCGGGTTACACGTTCTCCATTTGGATCAGATTCTTTCGTGGTATTCAAAAATTTGTCGAGATGCACGAAGGCTTCACTCGTGTTTCTAATCGTCAAAGTCTTGAGACTTGACGTCAACGTTTTTATCAATTTCTTCTTCTTCGCTTTCATTGTGCATTTTTGATCGTTACTCAATCGTTGCTCAATTAAGTATTCAGAGATCACGGATTTAAACTATTCCCTTTTTTTTTGTGATGCAATAACGAGGAAAATTCGAAAGAAAGACCCTTCAATTGTTCGTTATTTCATCATCGTCGTTTTCACTTACAAAATTATTCTTGTAATTTCACTTAATATGATTTTGAGGACCAATTTCACAACCATTTCAAATGATCACAAAACAAATAAAATGTTATTTGACGTAATACTTCACATGTCATTTCAAAATCGAAACGATGTTTCAAATAATATAGTTTCCTAAGTGCCCAGATCTGCCTTAGCCCAAGAAATTTCATTCAACGTCCTCTAATTCAACAATTATCCTCGACACGCGTTATAAATATATTCATACGAGCGCAAATGAGACAAGGTTCATCCAAACCACCGTTTCCACACCCAGCCCCGGTCACGATCCTCCAAACCGTCTCGCAGAAAATGATCCATCATCGAGGCGGCCGACTAACAGCTCGGAAAATAAATAACGGCCACGAGATCAGCGTGGAATTAGCAGCGGCAATTCGCAGAAAGCGGGGTCCGGCTAATTTCATTCGTCGACGGAATACCTGTCCGTGGGAACGTGCGCGCGTTAATTCCCGCGTTCACGCGAACCACGGTAACCTTCCCTTTTTAACTATCCAATCACCGCGAGCTGAGGCGACACGACGCGTGCCCTAATTGATTTCGGGCTCAAGAGTTTAATAGCCGGCTGAAAGCTGCGAGGCGATAAGATCATAATTTTCTGGTAATGTCTGTCATAGACGTCACCGGGGCTCCGGCTATTCTAAACGGCTATATCGATTCGCGGCCTCGTATTACCGTCAATCGATTAAATAACGGTAATCCAACGAAACCTGGGTATTAAAGCAGCTCCCTCCCTCTCCCTCTCCCCGTCGACCATTCGCGTTTCGAGCTCGATTATTTTCCTGAGCCCACGCGGTCGTTCCGCGAGCCACCGGAGGCGTTCGTGCGGTCGTAATGAAAATTGCACCTCCGGGGATCCCCCATCCATCATCTTCGCGCCACGCTCTTCATTTGTATCGCGAGCGCTTCTCTGATCTCAACGGGTGTCTACAATTGGGGCGTTATCGTCTTCCTGGTTGCGCGGAGTGTTCCCGTAAGTGGCGCGAGGATTTTGTGCATTTGCGCGATAATATCGACGCGGAGAACGTGCACGTTATTATATTGGGTAGTTCGGAAAGTAATTTTTGTATTTTGTTCACCAGAATGATCAGTTGCACTTTCAGCCAGCGATTTTTACTCTGAACTTTCTCGATCGTTACTGGATATCGGATGTTTATGCATTTATGGCAAACGTGGGAAAATAAGACGTGCTTTCGTTTATATTTCAATTGTTCTTCTGTCTCTGTGCGAGTATTTTGCGTAAGCATTCGCCGGTATAATCGCTATATATTTTGACAATTTTAGTTGATTCAGTGTAATTGTTTATCTCATGCGTTCAATCGTTAGTCTGTACAATTTTTTTTTTTTTTTTATGTAGAAAAAGGTTAACTTGAAATATTAATATTCGAAAACAGTCATTTCACAGGTCGTGGTAGGTTTAATATTAAGGTTTGTATGTACGTGCTAGATTATACATTAATACTACAGTTATTCAAGAAAGATAGAATGCATGCTCACGCCGTAACGTTAGGCTTAGCAATTAAAACAAACGTATTAATTTAACTTTTTAACTTAAAATATAAGAATAAATTTAAGAGACCATTGAAGAGACCAATAACTCCGATCGTACGATTTTTTCGTCCTTCCTAACACAGACCAACGGTCAATCCAGCAAGTTGGCCAGAGTATCAGCGCACAATGCGATTCGTGTCACGATTGATATCGGTCACACGGCTCGCTCGCAGCTTCAGATCGATAATACCTTAATAATTAATTCAGAAGCTCCGTGTGCGACTCTATCGCGTTTCTTATACTCGCGCCCCTTCCCCACCCTCACCTTCGTTCCGTTTCACTCTTTCTCCCTCCCTCCCCTGTCCCGTTCTATTATGCATGCATCCTCTACCCACTTTATTATTTTTTCATTCGGTAGACCGGAGAACAGTCGATATCTCGAGGCAGGTTCTTGTCACAAAACGGTCTGCGAAACTCTGGCAATTGTGCCCAGAGACGTAACCGTGTCTTTTTTTCAAAGAGTTTCCGCAGAATCCCTCGTTGTTTCTTTCAGAAGTATATTTATTTACGTTTTAACAGTTTAGAAGTGTGTGAAATAAATTGCGAACTATTCGAGGTTCTTTTATTTTCTCATCTATGCATTTCTCATCGATACAGTAATTCGAAGTGAAACAACGTAAAAAACGCACGAACTTTCGGCTCACCCTAATATTGGACTAAGTTATATTTCGTATCCTAAATCAAAAATTGATTAAAATGAAAATTAACGAGATGAAAATAACAGAAACGAGCCTACAATACATGTATTATGGAATGTACACAGGTCTGAATATACAATAGTTAAAGATCGATTTTTGCGACAGAGCTCAGTCTTCTGTTTAATATACAGTGTAATATATTTTTTCATTAATTAAGTAATATTATTCCAACGCTAATAATTCTGATTCCATCGAGATAATAATTCTACCAAATAATATAGTAAACTCCAACAATTTTGCACCCCAGCATCGAAATTCCATTACATTTGATCAACACTATAATTCTGCGAAATATCATCTACCAATTTACAACCTACCATTCCAAACGAAAATCCAAACACAGCTTGCCAAAACTACGTGTATAATCCTGCCAAACATATTCCAGCAGTTTACAGCCAAAGCGTGAAAGCTACCGTTTCAATCACTGATCGAGTAAACGTCGCGAATAAATTGCCACGCGTTGACTTTATGCGCTACCCATCTCTGCTCGCGACGCGTATAAAGATCCAGAAGGATTTCCCGCGCGCCGTAGCGGTTGTCTCCTGCGACCCAGCATCGCGTTTCAATCTCGGAACCCAAGAAACAATCTGCGACGGTCCTTTGAGAAGCGCGTTCGTCGGCAGTTTCGACGTTCGTTAATTAAAACCGAGAATCGTAATCGGTTAGCGTCCCCCTAAGCGTAATTGGATGGGCTGTTGGTGACTCCGTGCGTACCCGTTCCGTCAACAATACACCGTTGCTTTATTGTATCAGAACAATCCATTAGTACGTTCACATTTTCCCGTCGCACGCGTTGAAAGTCACTTTGTAGATTATTACAGCCAGTTCGGCGTGTCTTGTCAGTTAATGGGTGCGTAGATTATCTTCGAGATTCATTAATTAACCAAAGACTCGAAGGAAGACTTGACTTCGCCGGCGGAAGGGTGGCTGGTCTTGCTTCCTGATGCTTCGGTAAATTGGCGAAATGTCGTTGCATTAAGTCGAGTAAGTCGCTCCCCCTCTCCCTCGGATATTTCAGCCACTTAGAATCTTAGAGACAGATTAAAACTGCGAGATTGAAATGTTTGATTAGAGGAAAGTAGCTGTTGAGCGAATTTCTTCGTAGTGTTTCTACAATTGTACTTATTTTGTCTTCTTATTGAAGCGATTTAAATTTCTCGGAGTCTTGAAATTATTTAAAATTGTGAGACTGAATGTTTAATAGCGAAGCAGAGTTCGTGTCAATTTCTTCATAGTTTTACTTCCTTTACCTAATTTGATTCGATATGAAGAAGGAGAATATAGTTGCAAAAGAAGCTTTGCTATCAAGTGATGTCATAAATTTTCTTCGGCGTACCAGTTTGTCAGAATATAATATTTGAGAATCGTTTAAGGTTTCGATCTTTGTTTTGGATCCTCTTCGGCGACGATATGAAAATTAATTAACTATTCTAAATAATAATTGCCTCTCATAATTGCTTTCTATAAAATAATAATACGTTTCTTTTAAAATTATTCAACTTAATCAACACTTCATAAATTGTTACTATAGGGATTCCAAAACCAGAATCGAATCAGTTAACGTTTAGTAAAACAATTGCTTGTAATGCTAATTAGCTCATTCATTTGATATCTTGAATAATGTATCGAGTATTATATAATTGAATTATTGAATAATATATTATTCGATACATGCAACTCGTACCTATTATACTATTGTGTCTTTGAAAACAGAGATGACCAATTGACCAATACGTAATTATTTTCACATTTTTATAATCACCGCCAAAAATTGCGGCAAGAGCACTGCTAATTGTTGAAAAATCCGTTGTGCATGAATCAAATCGAGCAACTTGACATAGTTCTCGAAAGTCCCGAAAGTTTCTTTCGCGAGTTGCGCTCAATTATTTTCTGTGGTCGTCTTTATATAAATAGACAATCTAATTTCGTAGATATCTATGTTGTAACAGTAATGGAGCAAAATGAATCGTGCACAATTCAGTAATGTAACATAAAACATCAAATATTACGCATGTATTATTTATTAATAAAGCGAAAGAAACTTTTGGGACAACCTAATAGTTTTAAAAGCATGTGAACGTGTGTTAACATGCTACCAGAAATTCTAAAATAAATTGCTCCCCGCAAGAGGCTTTGGAATTTTCTTCTTTTAGAAGTGAGCTTAAAGCTCTGATCATTTCTCGCTAAATCTACCTTTGAACCAGACATCAGTTGCGCGCAAAATCTGAGCTTGCGCGAGGAACAGCGGGCAGATAATTAAATGCTCGGACGAGTCGCGATGAATACAAGCGCAGGCCGTAATGGGTTGTAATATTTAGGTCACGAACGTATCTTACCATGGTCTCGATTGCTGGAAGCCACGTACCGACGCTCGTTGCATGGATAGAAATTCCCTTTCGTAGTTTCACCAACAATCTCTGAATCGGTGTTAATTATTCGCGGATGTATTTTTCATTAACGTGTCGTGGAATATTCGCACTTGAAGTGTCGATTGAAAAGTTCACGAACAACGTTTAGGAAAAATTAAAGAATAAATCGACGTGAGACGTTTATTAAACTTTGGGACTGTTAAGATAGAAAGAAAGGAATTTTTGGTTACCATAGGGGAATGTCGCGTGTAACTGTTTGAGGTGTATTGGATCGCAAAGGGTTAAGTTGGAACGCAGTGACCGATCGTTTATGATCTTTTTACTGTTGCGAAGAAACGGTTACTCATCTTTGTGCGAAGTGCATCCTAAAGTTCATCTAACCACCAATTTCTTACCTACGATCCAAACAGTCGCTCACTTCCCACCCCTTAATTTCACCTATCTATCCATTTAACAGAAAACTAAATAGAACTCGATTCGAATCTAAAAATAATTAAAGAATGACGTCAGGCTTTCCTAGAAGCTAAGAAGCTGCCCGTTGCGCCATAGGCAATGATTTCCAGAGGCAACACTCGACGGTCGCGAGCATCGCGACAGAGATCAGCGAGCGACGGCTCCGGGCGCCGACAAGGACGAGTCCTAATTAAAAGGGGAAAAGGGAAAAAAGTTGTTCGGCGATCGACGATTCGAGGCACGGGTGTGCTCGTCGCTCGCGTCGAAGCGAAGTAATTAATTAATGAATTAATTAATTAATCGGCATCACCGTACCATCAGAAGTACCAATCAGCGTTTCCCTCTCTCCGTGCTTCCCTTGTACGCGTCTCTCTCTCTCTCTCTCTCTCTCTCTCTCTCTCTCTCTCCATTTCTCTCTTTGCGCTGCATGCGTGCACACCCGGACGACACCCACGGCTCGTTCGAAAGTCTACTATCGGAGATACCTTTCGAAAAAACTCAACCCCTCTCCGCCGCCGCCGCCTCCCCCTCGGCCTGGTAGCTTCTATCAACGCTGAACCCCATCTAGCCAGGCCTCTGTGCCGGTGCACGCGCGAGCGTTCATTTGAAAAAAATAAAACGACACGATGGAGAGAGAGAGAGAGGGAGAGAGAGAGAGAGAGAGAGAGAGAGAGAGAGAGAGAGAGAGAGAG
>NW_026535055.1:0-25776 GCF_026225885.1 Hylaeus anthracinus
TTCAGGCTAGAACATAATCACGAATTTAAAACATTCCATTTTTTTTTTGTGGTGCAATAAGGACGAAAATTTGAAAAAATGGAGCTACGTCCTGAAATTGCAGCTCACCCCTCAATTGTTTATCATCCTCAATTCTTGCTCTCTTCACCAATGCATACAAATTCGTATCGATATCTCAACCAATAGAAAAACTTCTTCATTCCGACATTCGATCCAACTAAGGAGGAATATATAAGAACGAATGTTCAATTCTGGACAGATTGCGCAAGGTTTCACTCTGTATATCGATTTCTATTCGTGTCCTGTGCCGGGTGTTTGCGAGCCCAACTGCTGACGTTTTTCTTGACCGTGAGTCGGGAAACGGGAAATTGATTTCGAATTTACTCCGTGAATGATAGATGGCTGAAGGGGAGGGAGATCATAATAGAAGCGAACGCTCCTCTCGGCGCGCTAAGAGCTGACCCATTCTCTACACTTGGCAATCGAACAAATGATGGGATGCTCGCGAACTATTGTGCTCGTAACTCTGTAACTCGAGCCCTCGCGAAGAAGGGAAAGATAATAAAAGCAGGAGTTGCTCGATGAACCGTCGTTGTTCGCTCGTTACTTTGCCAAACCACGAGTAAAGCGAGATCGCGGAGATTTAACGAACTTCACCAGAAGTATTTTAGCGACTGACAATATCGACCCTTCTGGAAAGCCAAAGTGATTCTGCGGAAGGTAATTGGCGTTGAAAACATTTCTCCAACAATTTTTTAATCACTTTATTTAACGACAGTTTATCCAATATATTTTATTTAATTAATATATATTAATATTATATATATATCGAATAGAGTTACAACTTCAAAATACTATAGAGGCAATTCTTAACAACAAAAACGAATTCCTCAAATTGGTAATACATATATATATATAGATATATATATATAATCGTTAATTCATCAGATTTTTATCCCAGATAAACGAAATAATTCCTTAATGTATATACATATATGTACATTAATGTATTACCAATTTGAGGAATTCGTTTTAGTTGTTAAGAATTGCCTCTATAGTATTTCGAAGTTCTAATTCTATTCGATTAAAAAATTTAGTTAACACTGATTCACAAAAAGAGGGGGAAAGTTGAGTACTTGCTACTAAAATATTTTATGGAAAAGCCAGAGTGAAACATTTGCTAAAATGTTGCGCCAGCTGAGGAATTAATTGTCTGGGTAATTACTGCAAATATTTCCACTCATCGTGATAAATCACTTTAAGCATCGACGCGTCCAATTTGTGCATTTATCGATACATTCTAATCTCGCTACCGTCAGACTTAGAGTGCATGGCTCAACAGCAGAGGTAATTAGCACGATAATAACAGTTAACTTGATTGCCTATTGCCTAATATGTCAAGCGATAGAGGCAAAGAACATAAGTAGATTAATTCGTATGAATATGCTGATCACCAGCTTATCGTTTATGTGTGTATGAAATGTGCAGGGACGAGTTATTTATTGCTTGTGACTTAGTGACTAATGTGTGTTCTTTTTTTTTTTTTTTCTTAAATCGATCAATGTGAATCGTAAAATCGGCGATCAGAAACTGCGTCTTAATTATTGCTTTCTTCGTTCTTCTAATTATTAAATAACGTAAATACACATCGTTTTATTACAAACAAAATATCATACTTCAACTTTCCTGCACAAAATGTGCATTTCAAAAATGTGGAAGAACTTCTTGAATATCTGATAAAAACTACAATTCACGAGCTGTACGAAGTGCAATCCAGTCTGAGTTCTCGGTGCTCAGGTTTGACTTTTTACGATTTAGAAAAATGTGACCACGTTTCTGGAACCTTTTTGTATAAAATGTATATTTAAAAAGGGTGAAACAATTTCTGGTGTGTCCGACAAAAAATATATAATTTACGATCTGTTTCCTACAAATGCTTGTAAATTGTGTATCGTGAAGTCTTTAAAGAATGAATATTAATCAATAACAAAGAAGTCGCTGAGCTTTGTTTACGTTGTACGCTTATGGACAAAATTTGGAGTAAGAAGCTCCATTATAAGTTGAGGTTACGGTCAGGAATTATTTCGTCCGTCTGGGATAAAAATCTTATCAATTAACGATATGCACATATTTGTTATGCACAAACGCGAAACGAAATAAAAAGGAATGCTAAACACCAACTACAATAAAGGTCTTGTAACCTCTTTGCAAATGTACCGCGCTGACTTGTACCGTGCATTACAGTAAAGGACAAAGGGGGGTGCTGCTTTGTTCTCTCTTCTCTTTCTTCCTTTTCAGTCTATTCCTACTACTTCATATCTCGCTCACTCCCCCGCATTCTGTCTGCACACACAACCGTTTGAATCGTTTGTACTGTTTGTACGTGAGCTTCCACGGTTTCCCGATGTCTCCCCTTATTAAATTATTTAATGTTATAATCTGCTTGAACCTTACTTCTGTGGCTATTATTAAAAGGGGGAAAAATACTTGAAATAGCTGCGAATTACGAGTACCATCAATTTCCAAGTTCTTATCGAGTGCCTTATTTATTTCACAAGTTTCATATGCGTAACGTTCAGTTGATATCATTTTTACAGTCACTATCTATTGAACGAGGGATGCAATATGATACATTTTCGTTCAATGAAATTCTTATAACTAATAATAATAATAATAATTGCACGAGTATCTTACTAACTTTCTTAATTTAAGATATTTTCAAATACAAAATTGCGTTGGCACCTCCTGTTCTCATCACTAGAAGAACACCGCGCGTTTGAGCGTTTCTCACAAGTTCTCCCTCCGAACATTCATGTATAAGCCATTCCCAAACGATCTCTAAACATCCCGGCGTCTAAGGCACGGGGCTGATAGGAACCCTTTCCTGCCACCGCACCTTAAACTTTATCACCAGAAAATTTGTTCCGTTTATCCAACAAAAATTTCCAAGTATCCACTTCTTTCTTATCGTCCTAGTCTTCCCTCTTTAACCCTTCCAAAAACGTATCCCTTTTCCTAAAACCACCCTGACCTAAGACTATATTTAACAGTACCCAAGTATTCAAATGGCGTCCATCTCTCTGATTCAGCATCGTTTACTTTCACGAATCACCACGGAGATCCCAGTGGCAGTCGGACGAGAAACGAAATTTGCTACGTAAAAATGATACCCTCTCTCCCCCGCGAGTTTTTTTTTTTCAGCGCGTGGGCGAAAAGGGAGGTTGGGGGGTGTATGTAGAGGGAGATATACGGCCGATGACAATCGCTGATCAAATTGCACGACGACTAATTGTTCGTCGAGTCGTCCCATCCGAATTGAAACGGGAAGTGAAAATTGAAATGCTCGTCGGAGGGTCACTTGATCTCGAAATAGAAAAAGTTATACTAGCCGGGGCCGATTGGTAACAATGGACGACAATGACGAATTTATACTTTCGAGGTGCAACGTGAAAGATGAACGCGGTTCTCCCTCGTTGAAATCGTGTCTCGAATACGCTTGCCCCGTTGCTTTCGAATCAGCTGCGATCATTCGATGACTGGGCACTGGTCGCGTAACGGGAGATGATTTGTTTATTTTCACCTTCGATCTGGGTGCCAATCAGATGGTTTATTAGGCTTCAATGTCTTGGGAGGTCGGAGGAATTTGGAAATGAGAAATTAATGTTAGCGTTGATGTACAAACTTCCTTTAATATTGTTAAAAATCATGTATCGTAGGATATTATAGTAGAATAATTTATATATTTTTATATTTATTATATACAGCTAGTCTGTAAATCATACATATTAGAATAATTATTATAGAGTAATGTCTATTGTATTAGAATAATTTATATATTTTTATATGTATTATATACAGATAGTTCTATAAATATTCTTCTAGGGTCTTTGAAGAAATTTATATAAATTAAATGATACTTTTGATGTTTCCAAATAAATATTTGATTATGCGTACAGTTTGTTCATGTACATATTTATAATGAAACATTTATTTAGATTCATTATACATGTTTCACCATATATTATTTATAATACTATTAATATTTAACATATTTAGGCAGGAGAAGTTTACAATCCTTAAGTGAGGCATAAAAATTAAATTAAAAAATCGGGAAGTTAATTAAAATGTTTATTTACATGTGCTAGTATTTAAGGAATCTTAGAATATTAGTTTCGAAGAGGGTCTGTCCTAATGAACATCCGACTGGCTATCAGTTACATGGATTTATCATCATACCTCCTTTCTTGAATTTCTTTTCTCGTCGCTGGTAATAGTCGCGTTCCTTTCATCGGCGCAGTTAGTTGATTTAATTTTCAACAGCGTTCTTTGGTAGTTTACTTAGTCGATTGTTCCTTTAATTCGAGTCGCGAACGCCAGCCAGCCTTCCTCGGAGTACAAACCGCCGTTCGGAATGCTTAATGGTCACTGTCCTGGTTTAGATCAATGTTTTCTCCTTTCTAAATAATACGTTTTGTGTTTCCTGTTACTACCGTCGGGTCCGAATCAGTTGACCGCTTATGGTCATTTTCTTAGTCCTTTGACCAGTGTTTCTCAAACGTTACCTTCCTCAGGATTTATTCAGTGAAAGGAAATTGTTGTCGAACTTCCTTAATTAGAATCAAAGTGTTTTTTCCTTGGAACCATTTCCAAAATCATTGTTCTACTATTTCAGAAATTTTACAAATTTTTCATATGTTGTATGAAATCGTTCAAACAAGTTTACCAGTTTGAACACTGTGAAACATTGATCGTTTTTAATATCAATGTTTTGCTATTTCTCGAATTTGCAGTTGAGTGGTTTTATTTTCTGTAATTTTGTGTTAACGTTCGCCACTTACTCGGCTGGCTCGTTTTCGTCGCGATGAAATCGCTCGTGGATTCCTCGTCGATCTTCATCGGCGCGTTTCGTTTCCCTCTTTCTGGAATAATGGAAACGTTCCAAAGTTTTTATGGGCACTCACAACTTCCTGCCGTGTCGAGGCTGCGAGCATCTCGAAATTCTTACCAGCTCGTGGCACAGAAGCTCGTAATTCAGCTTTTACGCGCAGGTTACGATCAATCGATCCCGGCACGGTTTTCGATCCGTCGTTTCATACTTCGATATTTTTCTTTTCTCGCAATTTCGCAGAATTCGTTTTACTTTCGCGTGTCATTACGAAGAACAACGGAAACTTTGTTTAAATGCAAATTCCTTTATCGAACTCTCTATACGTATTAAAATTGTACGTGATTCAATATTAACTAAAGACATTAATCACGAGAAATTTATTTATATTTTAATATCTATTTATTGGACCATTATTTATATTTTAATATCTATTTATTGGATTATTTATATTTTAATATCTATTTATTGGACCAATTAAAAGTTAATATCTCCGCCGTAATGAAACATTTATACAATTATTAGATTAATTAATAGATTACAGTCTATTAAGTCTCAGTCAATTAATTCCCTTTTCACCATTGCTAATTCTACGTGATCACTCAATTCCACTATCAACTCTCCTTATTGAAATTAACAAGACTCCTGCGAAGCATCACGAGTCTCATTTCACCTATTCAAAACAAATGTCTTCTTCTTTCCAATACGGTAAGTTTGGCCGTCCTGATACGGTTTTCGATGCGATTTTTCATTATCCGCCCGTGCATTTTTTTTTCGCGCGCAACGTATCGTCAAAATAATCTGCCAGCATTTCCGCTTCGTTGAGCCCGGTAATTTTGTATCACTGTGTACACAGTGTACGTGTGTATTTACACGCCTCGCAACTTTATTTAACGCGTAAATAGCGGGATTTCAAATGGAATCAGACACGTGTGTGTAGTTTCGTTCGATCGCTTGACGTTGGAAAATATCATTTTCATTCGGTGAAAAATACGTATTGTTTTTTTAAGCATTCCCGTTCAAACAACGATGAAAACCCAACGGAAATAAAATCGCACGTATTACTCGCGATTTATGGGTAATTTGGTGAGAGTTTTCGAATGATTTTCGCATTTTCATTATTTACCATCATAATCGAGTTATCGATATTTGTCACAGAATTCGGAGTTACTTTTTTTTTCGCGTTTACGCTATACTCCTCGATTATACGAAACAATTTTCCCTCGCGTTGGTCTCTTCGGTGGAAACAGTTGGGCAGAGACAGACGTGTAAAAAATTACTATAATTAATGGGAGGAATTAAAATAATACGAAGAATTTCAATGGCATAATATAGATCGGCAAAAATTCTTAAAATTTCTATCTTCTTGCAAAAACTACGAGAAAGCGAAAGAAATAACGAAAAATACGGAACAGTGATGGTTGGAAAATGTGTGTCGTTTCGTAAATATTTTTCATTTTCCAACGACTATCAGAAAATTGTCTATTTTCCTGGTATTATTTTTTAATCGTTTGCACAAGTCCGTTTTTGTCGAAATGCACGCGAATTCCAACGTTTATGCGTGTGATTACAGTTTTCCCTGTCACACGTCGATCAGTCATCGACTATTGTTTCCTGGTTCCGTTAGAATGTACAATAGCACGCATTGTAAACATTTTTCTATTTCCGACAAGCACACAAATTGCCATTATCCTGCCGTTGTTTTTTTTTTTTCTTTTTAAATTGTTTGCGCAACTCTGTTATTGTTGGAACGAGCAGGAATTTTTTTCGAACGTTTCTGCTCGCACAGTTAACGATCTGGCGCACGTACACGTGTGTACTTTGCGCGGAAGATTGCGAATAAGAACGATCTACCGCCCGATGAAAAGCGCTTGGAGTGATTAATCGCGGGGATTAATTAATCGCAGTGGGAGCAAGAAGCCGCATGGTTTCGCTGATTAACCCGTCGCTCGTGGATAGTTTGTACATACGACGTTTCGTGAAATCCTAATCAGACGAATGGTCTTTTTCACCGACGAATAACAGGATAGAATACGCAAGAGGATACTATATATTTTCCATTCTTCTACATTGTTTGACATTGCATATGTTCATTAGAGTGGTCCTCGCTTCATGGAAAAAAATGACTGAAAAACTTGGATGCTCAATTTTAACATCAACACGTGGTCCAAAAGTGTGAAAGTTTTAAATGCGATTTTTCCAAACGGTTACTTTTTTGTTTATAACTCTGGTAAAAATTGACGAAACGTTTTGAAATTTGCCAGAGGTATTACTTATCATAATTGGAAGAATCCCTAAAAATTTCAAATTTTTATCTTAATTATTTCCTTATGTATCAGCTCAGAAATACCTTATATATCAACCAAGAAATTACGTTGTCTATTTATATAAACACTGTCACAGAAAAAAGAAATATACATGTCGAATCGAGTAACCTCCTCCTTTTCGAAGTCGGTTATAAATAACTGAGTGTGAGTCACGGAAGAAACTTTTGAGACGGCTCAATAATTGACGCCGTTTCTCTCTGTTTCTTTGGGCAAATTTGATCGGAACACCCCGTAGGTTCGACGTCGATTGAAAACCGACGCGTGTTGTATACGTACGTGGAAGTTGGAAGGAAAGAGAGCCGTTTTCGGCTCGCAGCCCCCGTAATTGGTGGGTTTTAGCGATATAATTCTTGGCCCCGAGGCATATCACAGGCCTATGGGCTTTAAGCCGTCGTCGACGGGTCCATTGGGGTGGTTGCCCACTTCTCCTCATATACACGCCATCCTCTTTCTCGTTGTGTACACGGGGGTGCGGCTCGAGCTTTACCCGACTGTTGGGATCCGTTAGGCACCGGAGTTTGAGGGTAAGAACGGTATGACAAGCATTTGATGAGGGGACCATCGCCACCCACTGAAATCCCCACGAGTGGTTCTCATTCTGCTTGCTCCCGGAACCGTCTACCATCCTGCGAGCCTTTTTCGTTACGCGAAAGCGCGAATTCAACTGATATCTCACCGAGAGGTTAACCAAACATCGTTTTATTTATTTAACCTCTCGAGGAATACTGATTCATACGTACACGTTTAGTTTCCGACTTCTTTTACACATTATGACTTGGAGATAGCGATTAGAAACGTAAACAAGTATTTAGAATTAAATTTTCCAATGGCGTGATACAATGACGATATTGATAGCTGTCTATTGATGCTATTACCTTGGTTTTTGTTTATGTTTAATGAAGAAGTACGAACGAGGACAATAGTTTTGGATATGTCGAATAAGAGACAATAATCGAGGAGAAATACAAGGATTATTACAGGAATCGAAGAGTGAAATAATTATAAGCTTAGAGATCTCAAGGTATGATGGGAAAGACATAAAAGACTAACTTGAAGAAGCAGAATGGCTTGTTATAGAAGCATAACGATCAAAACACCACAAAGGGTTAAGATTGTTAGAAGACTTGAATTCTAGAAAACTGGAAAACGATATACAGAATCTCTATTTACCGAAGGAAAGGAGGACTGAAAGTTCATGCAGTAACAAGGTAGCCAACGAAGAACCTTCTAGTCACCATCATCGTCAGTTACTTCCGCCTCCAACCTCGCCTGGTTCCAAATTCCAAACGACCATTCGCCAAATGTTACTATCGCAACGAGCAAGACTCTCGCGCAATAATCGAGGACCTCCTCTACCCAGAGGACCGTGAATCTCTCCTCGGGCGTCTCAGTTTGCGAATACAGTAAAGACTGGATACATGCAAGAATATCAGGACCCAAATATTGCGGTTATCCAGCCGAGATTTCTATTCTGTATTTACATTTTGCTCGAGTCGAACGTAGAAAAGGACAGCGAGTGAAAGAGAAAGAGATCCGAGGGTAAAAAGCAGTCGGCAGAAGCATATCAATCGCTTAGGATCATATTATACTACTCAAGGGACAACTCTCCTCCCTTTCAGTGGTGGGAATAGTCATCTTGCATTTATCCAGTCGATCCTGTCTTGCACTTATCCATTCTTTACAGTATCTCGCCCGGTTTCGGACGTATCTCGATCCTAAGCGAGGTTCTAGCTCGAAAGCACGGCACGTCGAGTTTTCTACGTTCGAGTTGGCCCAGTTTGTACGCCATTGTTGAGTCTGTGCGCGTTTTTCCGCGGTGACGGACGCGTCGTCGAAGGATGTAACTCTGGTCGTGGAAGATTGATCGCCACTGCCAACTGTGTCGAGAACGTCGCAACGCTCTTGCCACACCGGGGAGTCACCGAGCGTCCTCGCCAGTGATTCTCACAAGGCTCTGTTCGTCCAGCTCGACGAGATTCAGTCTATGAACGAGGAAGGTTGAGAGCCTCGGCTCGGTTCTTGTCCAACATTTACATTTACATGTCGAACGAGGTTCGACCCTCGGCTATCCTCGTTAAAGCGCAGAAGGGCATGGTCAGAAATATACGAACACACATATGCGTGGATTCATACGAAACGGGCGTGGAGCGGCCGTCACTGTCATCCGCATGATTCGCGTACGGCGAATGACGCTTATCGATCAAAAGACCGCTTCTTTGAGGCGTCGCGCGCGACGTATGGCGATTTTAGCGGAATCGTTGGGTTTATCCCTTTAGGGGAAACATTGGAGCGTACACAGGGTGTCCTAAGATGACTTAAGCTTCGAGTAACACGTAAAGTGAAATAATAGCTTAGCTGTCGAGGGGACCTGGCAGTTAGGTTGCTCCGAAATGAAGCCTTCTTTCGGAACTAATTTCGCGGAAATGGATGCTGCCTCAGGCTTTTTTCTTTTAAAGAAAAATATACTTTCTCTTTTCTTGTACATATGCGGTACAGTGTCCTGGAGAATGATTGAAATTCCAAATACTAAAATAAAATCTTAATTGTTGAGGGGACTGGGACTTTCTGCAAAATGGGGTCTTTAGGAATGAATTCTAAGTAAAGGAATGCAGGTTCAGGCTTTTCTTTTACACGATGTGTAGTATGTATCTTAAAGAGCAAGAAAATTGTTTTTATTTATATGTATATGTGTATATACTGAAGGATGTGCAAGGAGAGTCTGGACCTGCATTCTTTTACTTTGAATAAATTTGAATACCGTTAACGTACATACTTTCTACACGGAACTACTGTCTGAGTAGGTTTGCGTTAGCTTTTGGTTGAGACGGCATTGAATACCATAAATGTACATACTGTTTGAGCACATTTGGGATAATTTTTGAGGTGAGGGCGGCTATATTGAATACCGTTAATGTACACACTGTTTACACGGAGGTTAAGATCACGATAGTATAGAGAAATCTGTCAACTCTCGTAGAAAACCTACCTGCGAAGGAAACACATTTGGCATTTCTTGATCCGGCAGAGTTTAGAGCAGTTTTCTGCGCCCGTAATCATCCATGAAACGAAACAGTAGTGCACAGCACGCACAGGAGCCGAAGGGTTTACGCTCTCTCTTATAGCGCTGTATTCGCTGCACAAACATTTTATTGTATTTTTGCGCGCGTCAGGGGGTTGTGAAATGAACAGCTGATGCGTGTTTCTTGCTCCGTACGAAGGAAACGATTACCGGCATGGAAACGGCGTGGTGTGCAAGGTGGGATCGATACAAGTACACGTTTGTTACGGGCTCGTGTAAAAAGACTCTCAAAGAGTAGACCCGAGCCTGGATGTGAGGGGGTAGGTTAACATAGGAAAAAATGCCAGCTTTCTCGTAGACGATAAACGTTTCATCCCTTGCGTTTACTTCGATATCGTCCACGTGGCCGATCGAAACCGCCGGTGACACAGCCAACTTCTTCGGGGATCCACCAGATGGATGCTTGAACATCCCTTGGATCCCACTGGTGCAACATTTTGGTTTCTTCAGGAAAATCGCGTAGCGGTGGTACAATTTCTTTAAGCCTTATTATATTCTGTTACAAGCAAGTGCAATATGTAGCTTTAGATTAACAATTTCTATACCTGTTTCAGACTGTCACTGTTAATTCTTGTGTAAAATCAAAGAGTTCGAGTTCTTTTTAATAACTAATGTGTTTTCCAAAAGGGTGTATAGATTTTTGTGTTTTTAATCAATTCCACAATGGAATATATTCGATCTTTGCATTTTAAGTGAAAGTACACGCAGTCTTCCCTCATCAAAAACAACAACAGAGATACACTTTAAAAATCGAGGGAATAGTCAGTAATAACCAGAGAGACGAAAGTATAATGTAAACTCTACGATACCTCTAGCTCTGTGATTCTTCGTTTAGCTAAGCCTATTAAATAAAACAACCTCGGTATAATGTTAACAAGAATAGTTTCTGAAGAGATTCTAACCACTGCAGAACACTGCTTCACTCGTAATATTCCCTTTAATCCGAGACCGTTCTTTCTTTCCCTCTGTAATATGAGGGAAAGTCGATAGTAAGTAATAGTAGAGCAAGCATAGAGTCGTGTCCCACCAAAGATACGCTGCGATCGGTGCTAACACTATGACAGAGCCGCATAGCGCCTGGCAATCGACCACCGTATCTGATCCACGGCTTTCTCTTCTATAGTCGAATCAGAATCTACCGACCTGCTCGAGGTCACCGAAAGGTCATCCCCATAAAATCATTTAGCTACCCTCGCTCTCTATCTCTCCTATCTTTGTTCAAACCTCCAGACCAACCTCGGATCACAAGGTGGGCCAGACGATCCTCAAATTTTAGAGGAGAACTCTCTCAATCCTACAGTTCGCATTTAATCATTTTTATTAATTTATATATCTTTCATTTCTATCATTATATCTAAAGCTACATATTCCTAATCATAGCTTTATTTATTTCTGTGTATAAGAAACACCTGAGAGAAAGGTTGGGTCAGGTTACCATTTATTTATGACGAAAAACCGTACAATTTTTTATCATCCCTCAGTCGTGCTAATATACAATCAATTCCATAAATATTTGTACCATCTATATCTATTGAAGAAGTTTTACTAAATTAATTAATATTTTTTATATTACCAATGAATTTTTCATTATAAATATGTATATGAGTACGCTTGTACACGTATACATTTATATATACATCGACATATTTATGCATAAATATACACTTGGAAACATCAAACCTACCATTTAATTTACACTTACTCGACATGGGGCGACACGGTGGTACACGCCATCTGTTAACGCTGTTGTACTCCGCTTGATCCGTACTTTATTATTATTCGACAAGTACAATCGTCGAGCGAAATTTAAACGAAGTTAATACAGGTAAACGCGGTACTGGCTATAGGTCCTCGTGTCGGAACGGTTCGGACAATTCTCTGATGAAAAAGGAAAGAGTGATAGGCTTTATAGATTTGGGAAAGATAGAAAATATAGGATAGAAAGTATAGGAATTATCTTGAGTTTAGTGGTCGGCAAACTAAACTAATCAGGATGAAATCATGAGTTATCGGAGGAAGAAATTTCGAATGTTTGTTGGAGTTAAACGGAGGATGAGGAGAAGACAGTTATCTCAACTAAAACTAATACAAATACTATGTTTGCATACAACAACATTCGAGCGTGAGCCACCTACGGTACACGTTGCTCGATAGGACATACAAGCATAAGCCACCGGTGGTACACGCTTGAATGTAATAACCAAAAACCGTGTAATTGTCCTGTTTCTTGATTCCAGAACAATTCTTTTAACCACCCCTATGAATCCTTCCAACAAACCTCAACCAACTCTCGCGCGACAGTCAGCCCAATCCTTCCCAAAATCGTCCCAAAACCTCCGAGCCCACCAATACCGATGCAACAAAGATTTAATACACTCGCGGCGAGCGGGCAGCATTGACGGGTATATTTCCACGGACAATAAATCTTGCTTCAGTCGCACGTAGGTTAAGGGGGACTGCCAACACCCAAGGGTGACTGTATGGCATTGTGTGACGCTACCCGTGTACAGGTCTGCGCGTGTGGGCGTGTACACGTGCTCGCGCGATCTCACACAACTCCGTCTAAGAACAACACAGTGTGCGGCTCTGTCGTTGGATCACGTCGCCCTGGGTCTGCGGGAAGCGAGAGGTTATATTCCGTCGGTCCTCCACTGCGGCGCATTGTGCGCACTGCCATGAAACGTCTAACCTATAATAATCATACCGATATACAAGACGAGCTCCGTAATGCTTGCTTCTCGTACGAGTCGCACACAGTCGCGCGACACGTGTACGTGCGCGACCCGAGCTGCAACACGGCTCACCGTCAATCCGCCATTGCGACATGGACGTGAGGTTACGCGCGTGAACGGGAAGCGAGGTTGCCCTCGTCTCTGGCCTCTCTGCCACCCAGCGCGCATTGGCCGGGTTCTGGCAAGAAATGAGTAGCAAAACCTGCTGCAACGTTCGATTGGCTAGTTGTTTTGCTATTACTATTAAGGCGTCTGTAATTGATCCGTAACGTTCGGAGCCTGGCTAGGATTTGTGGGCCTTCGAAACCGGATCTCTTTCCTGGTACTTGAGGCTTGTTCGTTTTAATATTGATATTGGTTTTGGTTTCTCCCCGATGGATTGGGTGGTTTGGGGTAGGAACGGTGATGGAATATTGGTGGAAGGTAGTTAGTTAGGTAGTTAGTTAGGTAGTTAGTTAGGTAGTTAGTTAGGTAGTTAGGTAGTTAGTTAGAAGTAGGTAGTTAGGTACTCAGTGAAGATGAGAGAGATAGATCGTTGGGACGCCACAGGGATTGGCACTGGAGGTATTGAACTGGGAAATGGGACTCATGTACGTCCCACGTAACGTAAAATACGTTAATACCACGTATTGTTGTTATTAGTCACGCGGTCCACAACAAATGACTACCGCGAGGTCGTCAAAAAGAAACATAAGAGCGACGAAAGCGAACGCCAATACATTAGCGTAATTACGAAATATTACTGTGATTGAATTTGAGATATCTTACTACTTCGTATTGGCTGACGCGAACGGCCTATTCCCCTTGCGCCACAGGCCGGACTCCTTCAGTCTGTCGACTCTCGGCGAGTCAGGAGCACAGTATGCCAGAGTTTCTCCTTAAATTATTTAGCATTCATTTTGTTGAGGCGAGTAATTAAGTCTAAAAATAATGGAGTATTGTTGACAGTCGATATTCTATAAATTGGTATCGAAATTACCGAATCGAGGAGCTTAATTCATGTATGTCAGATTTTCTTTCTAAAGCAGTTAATCCGTTGCACTCGAGAGGTGACTCTCGGTCGCCACTAGGTTTTGCGCAGTAAATCAACCAACAATAATGTTTGTTTAGGTTTCATTTTTTTGGAACTCGAAGTGTCAATAAAATGATTGTCAGTGCAGTAAAGGTCAGAGAAAGGTGCGGTAAAATCTCAAATTAGTTTGCGATCACGAATCCGGCTACATCTTCCAAGTCGATCTAACAAGCTTAGCATTCGAGTCACTGGTAGGTACCAGAAAGAAAGGTCTCGAGTCCAAAGGGTTAATTTAACGCATAAATAATAGAGTATTTTTTTATTTCGAATCGAATAGTATGTTTATCTTAGAAAACCACAGAAATAATTTCTACGGCTAATCTTTCATTGCTGATCGTGTGATAGCAACATTATTTTGCTTTAACGTTGAACGAATTTCCAAGGAAGTTGGATACACACGTTCGGTGTCTGTAGCCATAATTGCGCGATTCAGCATGTTTGCGCGCGCTACGAAAATAGTATTAAGTGTACCGTCCCCTTCTATCAGTTACATGCTATCGCAACACAGGTTTGCATATTCCGACCGCGCACCTCTGAACAGCAGGAATTTCACCACGTGCTCTTCCTCTCTGCCTTTCACCTTGGTCTTCTTCAACGAGCGAGTCTCCCTCCTACTCATTCACCCTCTAAATTCAGTCTAGGTTCCCCTTACAAAGCGTGCCGGTATTTGTTAGCACATTTTATGTCCCGACATTGATTGAGCATACATATTCCGTTAAGGCATTTCTCCAGCAGGCATTCCAAATCGCGCCCTGTCCTATTATAACGAACCCTCGTTGTGCTTTCTTTGCAACCCCCAAGAAACGCGGGACGCGAATGTAACCATTCCAGGAATATTTGTTAACGAAGCAGACAGTGAATATTAATATGCGCGAAGAGGTTCTGGTACCTTTTACAATAAATATTATTACGTGATTTACAATCGACGACAAACGAAGCACTAAAAAGAATGACATCATTTTTTGAAATTTTTTATTACAAACTATTTGCTTTACCAATTTTAAATTACATTTAATAATATGAAGATCTAATTACTACTACGTTTCTACTCTGGTTCCTAATAAAGCAGGATTCAAAATAAATTTTCTTTTTAATTAACACAGCCTTTACCGTGAGGTTCTTTTAAAAAATTCCAAGACCGTTATAATCTTAATACATTTGTACGTATAATTTGTATTTACCATATATTTAATATTTATATATAATTTAGTACATAGTTTCGCAACAGTAAGTCTTCGAAGACGAGAAAATATCGTTGAAGCAATTATTATTCCTCCCTTATCGGAAGCTTCATCACGTTTCGCGACAACTGGACACATCGATTCTCGTTACCATTATTTATGGTTTTATTAACGTGCCCCGAGGTGTGTATGTAATTCAAAGACGAGAGCCAGACTTCCCGATGGCCTAGACTCCGTTATTTCTGCAGAACGCGTCGTCGGTGTGCCCTGCACACGCATAGAAAACTAGTGTGGTTATTCGTCGGTGTTCGCTGCATATCGATGCATCGATGTTTATTCAAGTGCAGCTACATCGGCCTCGTGCGTCTGACTTTCAACAGCCTCGAAACATGATTTGAATAATTCCCAACAGCGGTGGCTCATCCAATTAGACTCCTTTCCGTGATACGATATTAGAGGAGCGAGGAACAAATATTCCCCTAAGAATTAGATTAAGGAAGGAGGGTGTCGGTCGTTCTTTGAACGACTTTCAAACTTTCATCGCTTTGAGATAACGTTCCGAAGAGAGTAGAAAATAAATGTCAACGTAACAAGTTTATTTTTGGATATGTCCGCGGTGTACCAATTATTCGATAATACAATTATATGCTATACTACATCTCAGAAAAGAGTGCCCCTTTTCACCTCTTTTTGCAAAAGGAAATGACAGAAATCGATTTAATTATCGAATAGCTCTATTTAGGTGCAAGTGTACTTACCTGAAACGCCTCTTGTTATCTTGTCTAATGAAGAAGTTACAGCAAAAAATAGCTTCTACAAGGAGACTTAAACGATAACGATAAAAAGTACCAAGTCCAATGTTTCATCCGTTGCAAATCTAATTTGCCAGCATTGGTCAAGCTAATAAGCGTAATTTGCATTATTGATTAATTGAAAATTCTAATTGGATGCAAATTGGGTCGTCTCGGTATCATTGATCTCCGTGCGTTTGACTTGCATCGCCGATAAAGCGTTTACCAATGCAAAACGTGACTTTTTACGTGTTCTGTTAATCGATTAATCTCGGTACCAGTAATTCTGAGTCACCGTGTACCGCGTCTTGAGATGACGAATAACACCACGGTGGACACTTGTATTTAATTCCGTGTGAAATGATTCAATCTGTAATTCAAATTACGATAATATTTTTTTCTTATTTTAGAAGCAAGTTAATACTTGCTTGTCTTTTATTTAAAAGTGTGGCGGCGGTTCTGTGAAGGGAGAGCGAGAGAGAGGAGTGAAAAGGAATGGGGACCGTTTCGTCCTGGGCATTTAGAGGTCGGTCGGGAATGGCTTATATGTATATGTTAGGCGGGATCACTTGTGAGAAACGCTCGGTACTCGCATTGTTCCTCTAGTGGCGAGGACACGAGGTGCCATCACGAAACTTTGTATCCAGATAGTAAATTAATTTGATGTGGCCCTTTAGCCAGTCAACTGATGATTGACGAGTATACTCGTCATGAATAAAATTTAGTTACCGTTGGTTATTTAAGAGCATGTTTCACATATTAATTCGAGTAGCAGTAGTACAAGTGGCATGAATCTTTGAGTATTTCATCCGTCGTAGTAGAAAAGAAGACGGCCACTGGTTAAAATATCCCCAAAATATTCTCAAAGTTAAACAAAAACAAAGTATCAGCTCGTCACATAAGTACGTGCCGAAGATTGTGTCGAAATTTAATAAAAAACCATAGAAATTTTCTAGTAACGGTACAATGACTATGTGAGAGAGGCGAGAAACTATTGTGAAACGAGACAGATTATCTTTTCTTGTGACACTTACGACTACGTTTCATATATTAATTTGAGAAATAGAAGTATAAATGGCACGAACTTTTAGGACGACCTAATAAATGTCTCTCTGTAAAAAAGAATCGCAATGCTGTTAATGTGGTTACTGCTTAAAAGTCTCGGTCACCGTATACCCTTTACACATGCCATATTGAACGATTCCTCAGCGAAACTACCCCTAGTGTCACATTCTCGATTAAATTTCAATTTAAATACCTGTCCACTCGAATCACCTTCGTCCGACCTGTATCCAGACCATTTCCATCGAACAAGGTTGGCAGGACTGCGGGGAAGGTCAATTTCACCGACTGTCCACGGACGTTCGCATCTACGGCCCCTTTGTTGGAAGTGGTGTGGACGAGCCCTTAAGGGGCTTCTCGCTTACGTCATCCGATCTTCGGTCTATCCTCGGCCCCCCCCGAAGACCTATTACCTTATTTACGATTCGCATGGCCATTATCTCCCGGCAACAAAGTGAACCAGCCGGTTTTTCGATACGATCCTGCGTGCAGGAACACACAGACTCCCTCGGACCCGTCGCACGCGTGCACACGCACGCCTACACCCGCGTGTACCCACACCAGCCAGCGGTCCTTCATTGATTTCGCTGGTGTGAAAGGGGAATCGGGCAGACAATGAATACAAAGGCCGCGGTATAACACAGGGATCCAAGGCAGAGGAGAAGCGTGCTTCTCTCTGGTCGAAGGCGCCTCGAGAACGGAAGACTTTTGTCTTCGCTCGTTAATAACAGTTTTGACACAGCGGGAAAGGCACGGATGATTGGACGGCTTATGGACGAGGCAAAAGGAAATTATTGAAAAATTGATTTTCACGATTACGAATCGTTCCTTTGATCAGAGCGAGCCATCGATGCGTGGACCCCTCGCCTTTGCGCACGCGCCCCCTGCGTTCGCTGGCTTCCGCGTGTCCCTCGACGTTATATGTGCGCGATTCATTAAGCTCAAAGAGCAAAATCCGATAGTCGTACTGAAGAACCGTCCGAAAAAAAAAAAAAAAAAAAACGGAAAGCGGAGGATGTAATTAAAAAAAAAGAAAAAAAGAGGGAGAACACCGGTGGGGGTGGATTGTTGGGGCATGGAATTGATATCGCGGAGATTTTTGCTGGACGGTTGTTGGTGATTAGTTTGTGGTGCTTCGAGGAAGGTAATGAGAAGTCCAGTAATGATTAGACTGCGGATTTTTTACGATGAGAAAAGAAAGAGAAAAAAAAAAAAGAAAATTCGTGTAAAATTCATCACTCGCGAAGGTAAACAATAGACGGTCCAACTGAAATTAATAAACCGAACGAATTTTTTGGTCAATCTAATAAAAAGAATTTTTGAAAAAGTTAGACGATATGTACTTTGTAACTGAAACGACTTGAAGTAATATAGTATAAGTAGCGATAAGAAAATAACTCCTACGTTGATTCGTCGAATGTAAATTACTAGGAAAGGTCGCGATTATTCTTGAACATGTATCTGCTTGAAAAGAACAGGTAGGGAAGCGTAATTCCGCAAATAAACGCTATTTGGGGAAACATTAAAATAGAAAAACGGGCGACAGTTGATCCGGCTCGCATTTTCGTTTCTAAATCGGGAAGTCGCGGTTTTAGCTTTCGTTCGAGTATTGATGAATTTTTGCCCGCGTCACACCTCGAGAAATATAATAACGAGTTTCTGGCTCGTTAGAATCGCTGATATTAAAAATCTAATATAGGGTGTCGCTATTAATTATCGTCCCACAGAATTTTCCAAATGGATCTTAAAAATGTCCGTGAATAGAGACTCCAGCCGTAACGTACCTATTTTTACGATCGGCAGGCATAATTGATTTTGTGGTTGTTTAAAATTAAAATGGTACCAATATAATGTGCTAATGAAACATCGCAGAAGCCAAGCTTCGCTTGAAAGTAATTTATAACGTGTATAGATTTATTGTAATAGAAATCTGGTTAAAAATTTAAAATGTTTATCTCAGTTACGCTTCAGTAATATTATTCCAAGTCATTTCTATTATAGAGTTCTATGATAACGCTCGTCTACAATTTTCTGTTAGTACTATTAAAAACTTCTATATCCATAATAGTCCATTATCGTTTTATTAATCGATTTGCGAAACGTATGAAATATTGTTGCACTAATTAATTAAAAGCCCTTTGAAACTATTCGTTTGTTCGATCACAATAGAAATATATAGAAACGAAACCTCGATAGATTCATTGTTGAAGATACTATAATATCCGCAACAGCTGTGCCTTGATTATCTCCGTGTCAAAAGGAAAGCAATTAACAATTACCATCCGTACTATTAAATCGCGTAAACCCTTTGCCGGAGGATTTAATTGTTCGAATATTGCGTGTTTATTAATTCAACGGAGCTTCGTTGCTAAAATAACAAACACGCCGGTTCGGTGGGAACGAGGAATTGCGAGCAACAAATTTTGGATCAATAACTGGAATTATCGTTGGACGAGCGGGGCTCGTTGGTCAGGTCGCGCGAGAATTTTCATGAAAACGAATTGTCGTTGGCCGTATCGCGTAACGGATGTGTGTACGCTGTTGGGTTAACCAACGGAACAACAACCTGTTCGATGACTGTTCCGTTTGATGATTGCAACAAGTGAGGCCCACCGGCGGTCCTCTTCCCCCCGTGTGCCGTTTCCCCAGACCATTTTACCACCTACAGCCACTCCCCGTTTCGAATTCAACAAGTGGCCAAATCATTCTGCGCGAGACTGCCGTATAGCCACCGAAAAACTGGAATTTTCCAGCCAGCAGACAGTCATTGACCATTTAACGCGGCGCCAGCCAGAATATTTCCCTCTGTCGCGACGGATCCCGTTGTTCGTCCCCCCCCCCCCCCCCCCCCCCCCCCCCCTCTCTGAAAAATCCCTCTCGTTTCGTCCACGACACGCAATGCTGACGATTTGATGACACCGCGTAATCGCATCGGATTAATGATTGCCAATGTGAAACGGTTTTGTTCTGGATCAGTCGGAGAAAACGAAAACATGGCGATGAGGGGGTGACTTATTTGTTTTAATTTTTTTTTGGGGTACAATTAGGTTATCTGGTCTAGGTTTCTTTGCGGTTTCTTGTTATTAATTCTCCCGTTGTTATTAATTATTGATTTCGATACGTGAACATATAATTAAGTTACCGCATGTTCTGTTCCTTTGTATTTTCGCGTACTTTTTTTTTAAAAAAAAGTGTATATCTGTGTGAATATAGACAGTGTATAAAAATTAGTTTGTAAAAAAAATACAGATGGATATGCACAGATATTTCAATTTCTTTACAATTTCTAATCACTTGGTGGATTTAACAGACGTGTTATATTGAAAAGTAAAGGAGTTAATGGTATTTATTTTAGGTTATTTGTAGTTAATAAAATCTTTATGACGTCATTATCGACCCTTTGCAGACCTATGAGGCTCGACAAGAATGTACTGAAATCTGGAAGCCTGGTTCGCAAAAGGTTAATCGATTTTTAAATGGTACGGAAATCGAAGCTGTCACAATATTCGTATCGTTATCAGTGAACATTCGGCCGTATCACCGAAAACTCGAGCTCCGTTTCTACTTTTGGCATCAGGCTTATCTTTACTCGACGAGTAACGGATAAATAGATTTACGCAAAGTGAATTTAATAAAACGAAAGAACACCGTTAAGACCCCTTATCGAAGAACGCTAACTTTGAAAAACGATCGTTTTCGAGTGCTTTTAGATAGGGGGACGCTGCCTCACAAGTTAATCGAACTTCGAAGTAGCATTCGAATAAAGATGAAGATTAAGATAAAATCCGTATTCGAGCGCAAAGATAACAAATTTCTCGCGTAAAGATGCACCATTATGCGTCGAATAAATTCACATGAAATGAATCTATTCAGCCATTATGCGACGAATAAAGATAATCCAGGTTATTCCGACAGGGGATAGAGGTGAAGTCTCTTTTATTCGATTTTTCATTCAGGGGACCTTTCTGTTCGCTTCAAACGCTTCTGGTGTGAAGTCCATTTGAGAGGATGTAGGTACACTGTTGCTCAAAAGTTTCGGGGCAGCTCGGTGACTGCTTAAAAATATAGTATTTTACGAAAGATTAGGAAGAATTCTGGAGACGATGAAAAATATGAAAGAATATTATGTGTGGGATAAAGAAAGTAATGTCTCGAGAATGATATCAATGAGAAAATGATGTTTACATGTTTATTTTAATAATTCCTTTAATAATATTATTTTATTTTTATAGAACCTAGCCGTAGCTAAATATTACTTTCGGTTATTATATTTTACAAACTATTTACTATTATACATAGTTTGTGCATTGAACAACGTGTTACATATTATAGTTATGTTTATTTTAATCCATATGAATGTACTTCATATAAAATGGTGCAGTTTAAGAAGATAAAAAAGCAACTTTAACACTGTAACTTAAAAAGACGAACTTTTAATCCAAATCAGTGAATGTTTCACACTTTACCCAAGCAATAAGAAAATATAAGGTATAAAATACATTATTAAAAATTCATATAGCCCAAACATTATTGCAATAACTTACACGGTTTCAAGGTTACACTGCTTGACACAACATGCTCCCTATTTGTAAATCTTAACTTAAAAAGAGGAACTTTCAATGCAAATCAGGAACTGTTTCACACTTTACCCAAGCAATAAGAAAATATAAGGCATAAAATACATTATTAAAAATTCATATAGCCCAAATATTATTGCAACAACTTACACGGTTCCAAGGTTACACTGCTCGACACATGCTCCTTATCTGTACATCTTCCAATAACGTACTTCCGAGTGCAAAGGGCACATTCACCTAAAGTTCCATCGACCAGGAGAAAAACAAACAAAATTCATGGTCCACGTGAATGAAGTTTCGTTTCGAGTCACACGTCGGACTATTCGTAGAAATGAAATCGATTCGATTTCTGTTAATATTGCCGCGTGCACGTTTGGTAGGGTACTCCACGAAATTCGATTGGCATCGCCGCAGAAGAGGGCGGTGTGTAACGTAATCATTACTGTCATCGGAAAGCCCGATCCTTTTCTCCGTAATTTCAACCGTTGGAGCGGCGTCGGTATACGGCGAGCTGAAGAGCCCGTAGACTCAGACCTCGTGCTACCTGGTGGAATGGGTCTCATTAAGGACGCCTTCATGGCCCTTCATCCTTGGCTCTTCAGGCCTCGCCCCCTCTCCGTCGCGCACCCCAACGCTGGAGACGCTCGTCTTTTATACCTGGATGCCCTCTGCTCGCGTTTCTCTCGGCTCCGTTTGTGTGTTCGCGTGCGCCTTATGCGGCCGAAGGCCATTTGATGCTGGTTGCTTGTCATCTTCGACTTTAACCTCGTTACGATTTACAGCCGTTTCTTGAAACGAACGGAAACTCGCTCGCTCGCTGCCGACGCTCGCGGTTTTCCTTTAAATACGAATTTGTTAAGATTTTATTCGAGGCTACGAGTGACTTGAGGACCAACGCAACGCGAAACACGAACGTTGCTGCGCGGGGAGTTCGTGCCGGTGTAACGAGATTTCCACGAGCTTTCCTCGCCCTTTAACGAGTTCTTTTCCTCCGTGTATTTTGTAAATGTACTTTCGTTGTTGCGCGGGGAACCGACGTTATCGCCCGCGCTGGAATTGTGCAGTTCGATAGAAATCTCGCTTGTTACCTCCGCCCCGAGCGCTCCACAAGCCCGTTGGAGACTTCTCGCGGACGGAATTTCATTTCTCACGGATACCACGGAACCCGTTCGTTGTCGTTAGGTTTGTAGCCGTCGCGGTTGAATCGAGTTATTAGGGCGGATTTTTTTCTGTCAACGATTTTTTGGTTTACTTATCACACTTGCGTTCAATTCTGAGTCTTCGAGTTCGCTGATTTAAAAATTCAACGTAACTGGGATAAATTGTTCGTAAATTTCTGAAAGGATTAGTAGATTTGTTTGTCCCAGTTGCTAGGTAGTTCAGAAATAAATTATGGATTTCGTGCATTGACTTTAAATGGTTTGCGAAGATTTTTAATCAAAGTGTATATATAGCTTGTATCGGTACATTTTTGCCAATGATTCGTAGGCTTGTTTATTACAGTTGCGTTCAACTCCGAAGCTGATAAATACTTTGATAAATTAATTTTGAAAGAAAAGACATGAACGAAAATAAATCTGAGCGGGATTCGTGAATTTTAACAAGGTCAAATTGTTTCCTAAAAGGAGCTGTACAATTCATTTTTTAATAACACACAAATTGCACGAAACTGTACTAATTAAGCTACCGGATTGCTTCGAAGACCAAACATTCTTCTTCTAAATGAACACGTTGTTTCTTTTCTCTTCCTATTATAAAATTTTTATTCGTATTGATCTAGCAGTCAAAGCATCATTTTTAAAGAATTCCCCAAACAGAAGTAAAATATTTCCCGGTCTCCCTGCGTTTGCCCGGTACCCGAAAACTGAGCCACCCTGTATGCAAATATCCCTAGCTAATCCCCGAAGAAACGCTGACGACGTTTCGGTCGCGAAGGACGAGCCCTAGCTCCTTAGCGCGGTACCAAACCCATATCGCTTCTTCGTTCCAGCTGATCTATTTTTCGTTCTTTTGTCGCGGCTGCTTTGTCGTGTATGCTAATCGAATTCGCCCCCTCTCTCATCTTTCTCCATCATTTTTTTTTTTTTTGTTCCAGGGCGGCGGAGGAAGCGGCGGGGCTGCGGGAGGGATAAAATTCACGGTGGCTGACACTTGCGAGAGGATCAAAGAGGAATTCAATTTCATCCAGCAACAGAACCACTCGTGAGTCTTCCTTCTCTTTTCTTTGATTTCCATCGTTCGTTTCGTTCGTTCCGGCGCTCGCTCGTCTATTCATCCCTTCCGTCTCGTTCGCGTTCCTTGAAGATCCACGATTATTGACGCCAATGTTTGCTGGGGCTGTCTTCTCCCCTCGCCCTCCCACCTCTCCGTGTTTTGCGAGCTTGTCGCTGCGCGTTCCCCTGTCGACGCCGCGCCATCGCTCGCGAGCTTCACTCGAAGGATACCTTCCTCAGGATTCCTTGTTAATCTTGACCTCGAGTTAATGACAGCGTTATCCACGCACGCTTGAAATTTAAAGAGGCTCGAACGTCGCTAAAGCTTCGATTTTTGACGTTTTGTAATTCTCATACCAAGCGTAGGTCGAAGTGACATTTTCATTTACAGCGGTGTGAAAATATTCTTAGGAATTTTTCGGAATCTTGCATTTTATTCAGAGTTATCATGGGAATGCTATAAAAAAAAAAAAAAAAAAAAAGTGACGAGCCCTAGCTGTATATTTTAAGTTTGCAGAGCACTCTAACGTCGTCCAAGGGATGCAACAAAATTATTTTTTGGATAGCGGTGCCACCTAGACGGTTAGTTGGTTTTAGATGTAACTGAACGGATTTAAACGAGAAATTTGAAAGATAAATCGGTCAGAGCATTTTCGGAAATCGACGAGTTAAGTTACAGGAAGAGGAAAGCGTGAAAGCGTTGCTAGGTCTCTGTTTTTTTCCGGAGTGTAAACTTTTCGCGCTATCGTGGCCAATAAACTTCCTTAACCGAAGGGGAAAAGTTCGAATCGTTTGCTCGGCTACTTCGCGTGTAACTGTAGTTCCTCGTTTCAAGATCGACAGTCGATGCCGTCAATTATCTTTACCCGAAGGTCGAACAGGATCGCTCGGGATTACTTTGGAGACATAAAATTGCGATTCTTTAGAAATTAATTGTTATACATAATCGGAAAGCTTGGGCTTGCAGTAAGTAGAATAAAGACCACGCGTTCTTACGTATTTCTAAACTTTAACCCTTTGACCTATAATTTACTGTAAGATCGTACGCGCCATAGTCAAGTATAAAATTCCTTGCGCACTTTCGTACGACGTGTCTGACTCGTGCTTTCGTGTTCTACTAAAATTCTACACCACGAGTCTCGCACGTTGTTATGGGTGAAAGGATTAAACTTTCTCTATGTTTTTTTGTGCGTTTAAAAAAACAACTCTTACATATTATCTAAAAACAGTTGGTTTTTATGAAATTTTTGGCATTTTGCGCCACAATGGGAACGATTTTTGATCTTGAATCCGGGGTAGAAATTCGATCACGGAGCGAGGGAGTACCGTGGCGCCCTCCGTGGCGATATCGAATGGTTTTAAAGCGAATCGAGTGAAAGTCATCACGGGCCCGAGTGGGAAACGTCTCACCGAGGGAAAAACGAAACGGTTCGTTTTACTGTCGCGGGAGAAGAAACGACGCCGGGATGTCGGCGATTTATGGTAATTGATTATGCCCGGGAAGGTAATTAATCGCCGTTGCGGCAACTTCTGTCCAAACGCAGGTGATGCTGTTACTGGGAACTGTTATCGGAACGACGCTCACTTTCGAACGCTGGCAGGGCCGTGTGTACAAATGTCTGCGTTTACGTATCATTAGTTATATTCCCCACCTCCGTTCGGGGGAATCGTGGGACGAGCGGTCGAATTTCCAGCTCGTTGTTAACCCCTTGTCGACAATTACGTGTATGCGTCATGTACACTATCAGCAAGTTTGATTTTTGGGTTACGAGTATTTATTTCTTAGAAAATATTAAAGATAACGATTTGTATACAGAAACTTGGAATGAGAAGCTTCTCTTCTTGCACGAGTTATGT
>NW_026535056.1:0-37215 GCF_026225885.1 Hylaeus anthracinus
AGGGTAAACTGGAGGACTATTTTTAGGAGACTGTGGGTTTAAATTAAGTGCAGGAATTCTTTGGGCAAAAGAGAATCGAAAAGTCCTGAAGCATATATTGGAATCCGTGCCTTTGTATTGCGGGTAGAATGAATCGTCGATAAGTGTCGCGAAATATTCTTCAATTACTGTCGCGTGATGAGTATAATATGTATGTCCAAACGTGCAAGTAAAAGTGAAAGCATATGCCAACTCCACTCGATAAATGTCACATTGTGGACCTGACTCTGCGACACTTACCAACGATTCACTGTATTAAATAGAATATTCTATATAAACATACAACGACCTACCATACAAACTGTCTTACAACAAGTAGAACACGTGGCAAACCTGGCTACGAATTATCACGTCAGTAGCATATCAATTTTACATAAATTCTGGTACAGAAGTCTCACTTCAAAAAGACAATTCTACGATGCTTTTTTTTACAAAACTATGTAATTTTTTAAGGAATCCTGTTGCCTTAAAAACATGCAAGAAATTCTATGATAAAGAAAATGAATCGTATTCATTATATACGGGTCTATAGTTAACAGGAAGTTTAATAACGACGATAATGAGGAAATTCCATCGTTAGCGCGGATTTAACGAGAAGGAGGCTTTAAGACAGTCACTATATTTGTTCCATGTACTATACATTCGGTTGTTGATCACTTTCGTAACGGGAGGGTGTGTGCGGGTACCTGAAAATTTCGGCTCGGGTAGCGTCGGGTCGGGATTAGTAATCTTCATCCTATCGGTATTAATAGTACACTCCAGGATCTGATTAATCGATTAATATACGGATGTACGAGTAACGAAATGAATCTTGTCTAAGAGGCGCGTGGGATTTCTCGTTTCTTGGAACTGCGAGCTTCGTAATGTAAGCATCGAGCTTGAAAGGAATTTAAAGTCTATCGCGTGTTAGACTCTTCGACGTCTAAGAGGCAGAGTTAGCGTCTCTTAGACGGGACTTACTGTACACTCTCTGCAATCATCTTTTACTCCTTAACAACTTTTTCGTCATAACTCGAAGATTTCAATGTGAACAAATTATCGAATATACCTTAAGGTATATTTACAATACTCTCAAAATGAACTAAAAATTAAATAAATTCTTCTCTATAGAAAACATTTAATATCCGGCCTTCTATCGTGGTTTCGCCCCTTAAATCGATCGAAATTGCAAAATTCAACGTTCTGTATATCTTAAACATATTCGAGCCGGGAAATTGGTAGCTCAATGTCGGCAATATCAACGGCGTTTTAACGTTGCTTCAACGCTCGTGGAAACCGGCTCTAAAGCTGGATTCATTTTATCCGTGCTTCGACTGTCGTTCTTCAAAAGATAAAATCCATTGAAGGGTATTTGAACGAATAGTGAATAGTGTGAATCCAGCTTAAGGATTCAACGACGGAAAACGCGATACAGTTTCGTTCATGCGGATGGAGATTCGTGTATTCGACAACGTGAACTACTTGCTTAACTAATGCGATTTTATGCAACAATACCGACAACAATACAGTTCAACTATAGCAATGTGTGTATATTCAACAGATCGTAGCTATGTCATCCAAGTATAATCAATCACAAAAGTCTATATACAACCCATAAATCTGTGATATAATTACAAATAAAATAATTTCGATCCTGTTGGTATTACATTGTTTATCGATTAAAATGAATATTTTGAAAACTGTTTAACTTAATGTTTGCGATATTTATTTCTCTCGTTATATTAATATTTTTTTTTTTATCCTGCCCTTTTAAACAGAAGTGATTCTTTAACATCCTAAATTTATTTGTTTTTTATTTGTAACATATTTCTTTTACTTGTCTACGTAGAAGAGTGAATATTTTGTCATACCTAAACTATAACATACAATCTATTAACATGGGTCCTGAAACATTCTTCAATTCGCTTTAATTCAAAGTATTGAAAATTAAATAGACCTTCCAGTACATGCTAATTAAGTAAAATCCTGTGCAGTGAGACTTTTAAGACTTGAACCGATTAAATCCCGACCCGAACCAAAATCGGGTACCCGCACACCCCTAGTCCATCGCTATCGGTGTTTCGAGAAGGGTCTGTAACAAACAAAATACTTTATTGAATGTTTCAACTAAAATTAATAAAAGGAAGCTGTTCGCGCCACTGCTATACTAATTATTGCTCCGATCACGAAAGTAGAGTACTTTATCGAAATACCTTAGCGATTCAATGATGATTGGCAATAATAAGCTAAAGTACACAAAGATTTCTTGGTAATAGTCCTCTTTGACGTGGGGGCCCCTCTTGAAGACAACCGTAGGTTTAGAAGCTCGCATTAACGAGCTTGTTTGCAGCCTTGTTATACCTCCCTCGAGCAAGAACAGCGACGTCGAATAAAACGGGAAACGTGAATCGAATTTGTCCGGGAAGAAGAATCCTTCGCGATGCGTTGGCCGCGAATAATTCTTATCGTTGCCCGTGGCCGTGTCTCGAATTTATTTCTTAAGAAACGCGCGTCCTTGACACTGGCCTTGGTCAACTTGTACAACAATTCATGCATTCCGTCCATTTTTACAGCTCGGTTTCGATGGCCACGTAAGGATACCCCCGAGTAACGGGATGAGCAACGTTCCTGGCGGTAAAACGTACGTAGCCATTGCCATAAGTATCTTTTCAATAGCTTTTTTTAGAAAATTACCAATGCATAGAGTTCCAGAGTTAGTGTAAGAACCGGAAATGGGAGCTGAGACGATTCTGAACCACAATTTCCTTTGCAGAAATGTCGGATAGTGCTTCGTTTTTGAATTATTAATGAAAAACCGTTGACCAATCACAGCGACCGTGTAGCAGCGCGCTTAGCCGAGAGACCATACATAGTTCCCAACGTGTGATTGGTCGCTGGTTTTTCTTTAATAATTCAAAAACGAAGCACCATCCGAGATTTTTGCAAAGGAAAGTTCGGTTCAGAATCGTCTCAACTCTTATTTCCGGTTCTTACACGAACTCTGGAACACCCTGTATATCCTGAACTTTGAAGGGTTGACATTCCGGAGGAAATGGCATTCTTTTTGTTGACTTAATCCTTAAAGAGCTATGCTGGTCTACCTAAAATGAGACTCTCTTTGAGATTCTCCGTGTGAATAATTATGGTATAGATTCTTTTAAAACGTTTTGTGTCACGAACGACAATTCGCCAGCGAACTTGGTGTACAACTCTTTCGCTGTTGAGACGCGAAACTCGAATGCACTCGTTACAAGTGGATTATTTTTCGAAAGTTATAGAGAAATAGAGAAGTTATAGAGAACTCGTCGAGCCAGTTTTCGTTAAATAGTTGGTAATTGCTAAGCTAGCCTTCGAGAGATTATCGTCTGAAATGACAAGCGAGTCTGGTTGGTGGAGTTAAGCCGCTCTGGGTCACTGCTTAGATGGGTGGCTGCTGGAATTGTTCGTGCACTCGGGCTGCGCCTGCGATCACCCAGCAAACTCTGTACTGTTGATTTCGGTGGATCATGCCCGACCCAAAGCTTCAGGTCTCCGGTTTAATGACCGTGGCAGTCGATAACGGTTAACTCTTTGCGTCGCAGGAATCCAAACAGCTTTGGGTTCCTTCATCTGAAACGGAGAAGATGAACGGCAATAGGAGCGATGAAATACAATTTTTACGTTAGAAACGCAGCATTGCGCGGCATGATACAATCAAACATAGCGTATCGATGCATAATACAACGTAACGCAGCAGGGCACAGGATAAAAGAGGATAAATAGAGGGAATAGAGAAGATAAACCAAAATAAAAGTGATCAGATACATTGCTTATTTATATTGGAGTTTAATTAATTATTCGATTCCTAAATTTTTCGTTCGAAGCATATGCTCTCTGATGTTAATTACAGTCTAAAAATAAACATGGTCTAAGTAGAAGAAACGCAAAGAATCTAAACACAGCAGTGACCCTCTAACTGTCATAGTTCTTACCTCGATTACTGTCGCGTCGTCCCAACCACTCGACAGCGCATTCAGCTGCGTCCAACACTCGCGTTCATTAACACTAGGTTTACTAAAGTCAGAAAATAAATAAAATATAAATAAAAAAAGGAAGCATGCGCCGAAATTACTTTCGGAATAGATAAAAACGTGCTCAAAAGCTCGTAAAGAGTAAACCTAAAATAGCAAACATTGTAGGATACTTCGAACTTCCATAAATCTAGCGTCGACTTTCCGTCGCCAGTTGAATTTCCATACCTCCGCGCGCTAACTGGCGCCAATCGACTGGCGCCAGTCGTATTATCCCATGGATGCTCCCCTACGCACGCTGCGTACGCGTCGGAGCTCGAGGTGCCTATAGGGCGTGTAACAGCGAAAGGGTTAACATCTCCTCGCGTTTAAAGCGCGAACCATTAAGTTCGGGGAAGCGCGTCCCACATTGTTTCTACGTGCACTTGGTTTTCGTTGAACGCCTCGGCTCTTAAGCGATCGAAGGCATCGAGGACTCCCAGCAACGACAATGCCATTAACGTTTTACATTTCACCGCAGAGCAATCTCGTTCCATGCGAACGGCGAGGGTGAAATGCAGCCTGTGGCATTCCCCACGGACGCTCTGATAGGACCGGGAATTCCACGTCACGCGCGTCAGATTAATACCTTGACTCACGGCGAAGTTGTGTGCGCTGTTACCATCTCGAATCCGACCAAGTACGTCTACACCGGCGGCAAAGGGTGCGTGAAAGTCTGGGACATCGGACACGAAGGCGGCGGCAGCATCAAGCCCGTCTCGCAACTGGACTGCCTGCAACGCAACAATTATATTAGGTCAGTTTCCTTCGGGGGATGCACTCTGCCTACCGACGCTGAGCAAACTTGTACGACGCTATATCAAATCTTTCCGCTCGGTGACGTTTTCGTTAGGGCGATGCGAGGAAATCGCGAGACGTCCCGCGATTTTTCATGTTTCTTAAAATTAACGATGCACAGTGATGTGTAAATGAACGCTCGAGACGAAACTCGTAACTTTTAAAATAATATATTAATGGTAGTGTATAATTTATGAAGATGCATTTTTTGAAAAATAATTGTATGCTGGATACCTTGTTCTTTTACGGACAACTAGCGCCGGTAACGGCTTCTCAATGTTGTGCCTGCTAACTTATATCTGATCTCACTTTACACTTTACACTTTTGCACTTTACGCTTTACACTTCTTATATCTAATAAATGGACAGTAACATGATCGGATATCTCGATGAGACAATGCTAATGCAACGATCGAACCTTTTTTTATTATTACCGTTTTTCTTGTAAAACTGTTACCATCGTATTCCTGACATTTTTCTGATTAAAATGAGACCAAACACGACGTAATTCGCATCATATTTACTACACGTGTTCACGGAAATATATTGAAAAATCTGTCGCAAAAAATGGTCAGATCGGTGAAGCTGCTGCCCGACTGCCGAACCCTGATAGTTGGAGGCGAGGCGAGGCAGCTGATCATCTGGGACCTGGCCAGCCCAACGCCGCGGATCAAAGCCGAACTGACCTCCTCGGCGCCGGCCTGCTACGCGCTGGCCATCTCGCCGGACTCGAAAGTCTGCTTCAGTTGCTGCAGCGACGGTAACATCGCCGTGTGGGATCTCCACAACGAGATCCTGATTCGGCAGTTCCAAGGGCACACGGACGGCGCCTCCTGCATCGACATCTCCGCGGATGGCACGAAGCTCTGGACGGGAGGGCTGGACAACACCGTGCGTTCCTGGGATCTTAGGGAAGGCAGGCAGTTGCAGCAGCACGACTTGAACTCGCAGATATTCTCGTTAGGATATTGTCCCACGGGAGAATGGCTCGCGGTTGGCATGGAGAACTCCAAGGTCGAGGTGCTCCACGCGTCCAAGTCCGACAAGTACTGCCTGCTCGTCCACGAATCCTGCGTCCTATCACTGCGTTTCGCGTCCTGCGGCAAATGGTTTGTCTCCACTGGCAAGGACAATCTGTTGAACGCTTGGCGCACGCCGTACGGCGCCTCGATATTCCAGGTGGGTAGCAATTGGATAAGGTACTTTAGAAACCACGAAAGGTTGCACGATATCGAATGGGATGTTCCAACTTAACTCTACAGTGCGCAATTTTTTCAAATGGAAACAAACGCGACTAACCCTTTACCGCAGAAATAATTATCTTCGATGGTGCTGTGACCTTTTCATAACGTGGATGTCTTATTTCTGTTAGGAACAGCGCGTAAGTTGTTGTTTATCCTGTTGTGTAATAAAATATCAATGAAAAATGCGGTTGTGCACTGTAGGGTTAACCCGTTGACTGCCAGACAAATATTCTTGAACATTTCTGGTAGGATCACATGTTATTTAGACTATTGGAAGCTACATAATTTATCAATTTCATTTAAATTCAGTTTCTTTGATGCTTCACTTTCAGAATTAATTTCTTTAGTTTTTCAGTGAAAATCACTGTCATCCAATTTCACAACAGTGCTAACATGTTACTGCAACTACAGGGAACTAAGTCTTTTTTTTATAGATTTTTTGTAAACTTTTTCGAAATTGTTGAACAGTCAGGGTGTAGTAGAAAATATGGTTCTGCAAGGGATGCAGGGTTGTTACCAAATGAATCACCTGGAACCCATCAGATTTCTCATGATCTACTGTTTGAACATATATCTGTGTCATTGATATCGATGCCCAGTACCCGATAAAGACGTGCAAACAATTCTTAAACACACCTCTCTAAAATATTGCATTTTTTTTCAATAAAAAAGATAACGATCTCATTTTAGAAACTCGCGACAGAAATGTTCCGTTGGGAGTGAAATGAATCGAATGAATTACTAAACGTCCTCTGCAATTTTTCTCCGTAAAAAGAAATCACGAAACTTAATATTTGGCCTTCTGTAAATTCAGCAAACCGTTTCTTCAGCGCGCACTGTTATATCTTCGCTCGTGCATGCATCCTGCGTGTCCGATCGGGACGCAGATCGAACCTCGCGACGACCACACGAGAACCGATATAAATTCTTTTTGCAGTCGAAGGAGTCCTCGTCGGTGCTGAGCTGCGACATCTCCGCCGACGACAAGTACATCGTGACCGGATCCGGTGACAAAAAAGCCACTGTATACGAAGTGATTTACTAGACACACGATGAGAGACGTTTCCAACGTTTTTCTCTCTCTCTCTCTCTCTCTCCCCCCACTCCCCTCATCGAGAACCCTGAACTCTTGAAACACGCGTCGCCGCTCCCGTTCTTTCGCGGGGGAGATCTTACAAGTGAGACTTTTAGCAGCCTTAGGAGCCTAGACTGTTACTACTGTGTACATATATATACGTACGAAGTCTATACCATGGTAGAGTCGCGTTCGTGGGACGGCGCGAAGATGACGAGGAAGACGCGGAAGAAATCGAAGGAAGAAGACTGGAGGAAAGAAACGACGAAAACCTAATGTGTGGGCCAGAGGAACCTGTATGTATATTAGAGTTGCGTGCGCGTGGCCCGATTGTATCTACGACGGTGTGATTACGTAGAGGAACTCTTTCTTTGTCGCGTGTATACAACGAGAACGTGTTAATGGGACGTTACCAAGCGATCTTGCATGAGCGTTAAGTGAACGGGAAAGCCTTGCGAAATGGTGATGCTAGATATGATTTTCGTATAAGTACCTAATTATAGAATCAACACGCCCGTGACAGATTGTCGAACAGCACGAAGACCAGAGACGGGCGAAATTCTTATCCGGATACGAATTTCGATTAACCGAATGAAAGATAAACAGCTGTACGTTGTTTACCCTCGACATCAACGAGGCCAATCCGAATTGTGCAATCAAAATTTACGTCTCGCCTCGATGTAACGACACCGATTAGGTTTGTGCGTGTTGTTATTTCGGGGTAGGGTTGAGGTTTTCGAGCGTCGACTTTCCTTGATCCAAGGTTGAATGTAGTGTGACAAGGGATGAGTCCTTGGCTAGTAAATATTAAGGCATGTTATTTTTCAGAATATTTTTTTTTTTTTTTTTTTTTTTTTTTGGAAGTATCAGGAATGGATTTGTGAGATTTTCCTGATAAAAACGAGCCCAAACACGATCCCATTCGGACCATTCTCGATTATTCATCATTCGAATCATTTATTGAAATCATTCTCACGCGTCTAATTAAATACGATCCGAATACGGTCGTGTTTGGGCTCATTTTCATCGGGAAACTCACACGAATTCACTAATTATAGTCCCGTGTACAAACGCTGCGAAATATAAAATATTAATTTGTATTAGTTTCCAGTCAAGCGAGGCTCATAATAAATATGTTTAGGCGACCGTAATATTTCTAACAACAATGAGAAGGATTCGTGTCGTTATATCGAGGCAAAATATCAGCTCAATCGAATCAACGTTGTGAATAAGTCGTTGCACAGTTCTTTTATTCGTCGTTTTTCGATCAAACACAATTTCTCCCGTCTCTGACGATGATGACGAACGGCTCGAATAATGTCTACGAAATTGTGCCCTCTCTCTAACCCCGGACATTTTTGTCGAGAACTTTTACAATTTTTGCAATCACTGTCCCTCTTTAGCGTGTTGCCGACGATAATAGTAAACTTACATACCGTTGTGTACCTTGAACCCTTTCGAGACGGCGAGCGACTATAATCATTTCCCGTAAAGCATGCTCGCTATAGTTCAAGGGCAACTATAGTCCTCTACGAGCCACAGTGTAATATCTTATGCCCATAGCGCTAATTGACATCGGTAAAGGAGGCACAATGGAAAGTAAGTATACGTAGAGTCCTCAATTTCCGTTCGTGCGTCGCGAAAGGGTTCGACCGTCTTAAATGTTCATATGCACCTAATTGTCGGAACAGCGATTGGAAAATTCGCGGGTGATTCGTTTTGAAACTGTTTGTTGACGATGACTCCGCTGTTTCTACCTGAAAGGAAAGTAAACGCGAATTCTGCACTGTGGGAGCAGTGTTGTGTATTGTTTAAACGTAACTGGCCATGACCACTAATTTTAAATATATCGATTAAAAATAATTGTCTCTTTGCATTTTGAACCACGTATTTGAATGGACAATCGCCTTGATTTATTTTCAGGGAATGAACATCTCGAGGTAAGTGATTCATTTTTTTAATGTATCGAACGAGGCACGCATTAAAGCAGAATTATTATTTTTGTATCTTTTATTCATTCTAATATTAACAATAATCGTTCATAAATATTTTCTTTCTTTTCTGCTACGAATGTAATGGAAACATATTTCTTCTTAATTGTAATTATACGCGTTTATGGTTTAAACGTTAATAAATCACGCTGCTAAATTGGAATTTCTTCGGATGATTTGTTTCCAAAACACAGATTCGAGAATATTACTCATTGTATCACCCAATAAACCTGAACCCTGCTTTAATGCCCGAATGATTTATAAGCATAAGGAACGCGATGAGCTTCCCCACTATGCATACTTTCTGATTAGTTTGATCACGTGCTGCGCGAAATAAATGCGCATGTTCGCGGCATTTCAAAATTCTTTTCCGCGAAATTCAATTACATTTTAAAATATAAATCACTTGGCCAAATGCTATCGGAATTCTTTCAAATTTCGCACGGGTACGTAGTAGGCTTCATGCATGCCTACTAATCTATTAAAAAGTCGAAAATCCATAGCTGATTACTAATATTTAATTGCAACTGACTATATCGATCATACAAAGTAAATATTTTTATCGAACTCTCTCAGTTTCAATTGGTTAACGAGAGAACGTTTCTTTGTGCATTTGGGTATAATTGTTATTGATGTCATTGAACATTTTTAATAAAGGAATTGTGCAAACATCGTTTGTCGTAGTTCATTGCAAGTTCTAGGATCAATTAAACGGGCTGTTTCAAGATGACAAATCGAAGAACGTGTACCGCGTCTTCCTAATACTATAAAAATTGAAAAATCCTCTGTTATTTTACTATGCGAGACTTTAATTAAAGATAAAAGCTGTTGTAGTACTAAAAATGTACATTCTCGGATGTTGCTCCTGGCGCTGGTCAGTTTATGGACCCGGGAACACTATAACCATCTAGCGGCAGCACCTGAACTAAAGCGCCTGTGCACAGGCAACCCCCTATGCGTACTTGTCGAGCATACCCAGGCCGTGCGCTCGAACAGGCGCTCAACATGTAAGCACGAAGGGTTGCCTATGCACAGGCGATTTAGTTCAGGTGCTGCCGCTAGATGGTTATAGTGTTCTCAGGTCCATAAACTGGCCAGCATGCAAAGCGTTATCCGAGAATTTGAACTTCTTGTAACTTGAAACAAAGTTACATTAACATTCAAATAAAAAATAAATTGATTATCACTTGATATATCTTTTTTATTAAATGTAAGTGCATTCCATTTCCTCTTTAACTGTAGCAAAATACGAGTATCCACAAATAATTACAGTTCCATTTATTTTAATCTATTATTTCATCCTTTGAATATAAGATTCGGAAAAGCGACTCTACAATGAAACGAACTAATTTTCGTTATGGAAATCTACTCGATAGCTCTCCGCGAATCTACATTTCCATCGAGTTGAACGAAGAGTCTTGTGCGTCCTACGAGATATCGTTGACGTAGAGTCTACGCCGTAGACCAATGCGTAGATTGATGGCGTCATTCTTACGTTAGTCATATTTATTAAAATGCCAACGTTTCATTCTGTTGCTAGTAGATGTTTTCATTATTTTTAGTAACTGTGTCACAAAAGAATGAAAAAAAAAATCGATCGATAAAACACATATTCTTGTCATAATATTGTAGTATCGATGTGTTCCGTTTCTTCCTCGTCAACAATCTTATTTGATAGCACTCCGTAACGCGTGACGACAAGAGCATGTTCTCAGATAAACTCAGCTAGATAAAGGTTTTGCATTCCAAAAAGACAGTGGCTTGCGTCTGGTGAGACGTACGAGGAATAATTAATTATAAGTTTCTGCGACTCATTGTCAGTCAAACCATCAATTCTTTTTTATCAATTGTGCAATTGTTCGTTCATTACATTCATTTAATTCTTGCTTTACATTAATTTGCATTTGCTTAATCACCTCTCTTCATAATTCCCCCATTAGGGATGCCAGTAGTCTTTTGAAAATGAATACATACCTTCAATGAAAACAGCAAAGTGAACCTTTCTTCGGAATGACATTCGACCTTAGGGCCAATTTAACGGCATATTGACATAAAAAATATAGCATTATAAAAAGATTGTTCATACAACGTATACTTTAGGAATCAATCAAGGTGTGCAAATTGCGTGGACCACCCTATGTAAACGTACAGTACAAATGTCAAATTAAACATTTACGACACATTTGCGATGCGAGTGAAATCGTGCAAAAATGTAAACAGAAATTGTTCGTCGCGTGTTCGGAATGCCTGATAAAAGGTGGAGAGGGGTAGGGCGGAGATATCAAGCGAAAGGAGAAACGAACAGGAATCACGTGTTTACTTCCGGTAATTTTTTCGATGTATTTACATTTACGTGTATTCTGTGTGTACAAGATCGTTAAAAACATTAAATGTTTATGCTCGCGTTACGATAATATATTCATGTATTTACATGTGTATTCGTGTGTACAAGATCGTTAAAAACATTAAATGTTTACAGGTGTATTTTTCGTATTGCCCTCGCGCATCGTTAATTTCGCTTTTTTGTCCATCTGTGTCTACGACCAACATCTCTTTCACACGTATACGTTCTCTATATCATGCATTCTTCTTCATGTTCGTACATTCGTCCCACGTGTTTGATCATCCGCCAGTTTTTTTAAATATTTTTTCACATAACGCCGCAGTTTATGTACAAGTAGAAAAGACCTAATAACAATATCGACTGTCACACCTTATACACAGTTACAAATGGCTGGTACGTATACACACGCACGCACGCGCTCATACGCACACACTGTGCGCGAGGTAAAGACATTATTACCGACATATACGCCATCTTACTTTTGCTCTCGTCCGATAAAAATCAGATTTGCGCAAGAAACACGAACCTCTTTGTGGAAAAAAAGTCTCTTTCAGTATTCGAAAATGTCTATCCGCGCCCTCTCAGACATACACACACACACACACAACGTACACACATATGACACGCACAACACACTCGCGCGTTCCCGTTCTCTCTGGTATGTACAAACTAGAAAATACATAACGCAGCTACTTACGTGTACTACAAGTAACCGATTTTACAGGAAATGTACAGAGGTGAACGGTGACACTTCACGCTTACGTTTTCTAGGACTTAAGTGTACATGACGCCTGGTTCTATACTCGTGGAAGGTGTCACAGACGATGTCAAGTCAACGAATCTTGCGACCAACGCGATAATTAACCTAGACGATGATAATAGATGATAAGTAATATTGAACTCGATTTACGGAAAATGTTTGAGGAAGTATGCTCTTTATAAATTGTAAATCAATTTAACGATTCGGATACAATTGCGCATAACATATACAGATATATATATATATCTCTTTGTGAATGTAAATACATCGTAAAAGTTACGATTAAAAAGAGGAACAGTCGCATGTTTCATCTAATCATCTAATATCAATTTCGCGTAAAACATTCGAAACAAACATAAAAATATTCGGTATTTTGAAAAAAAAAAGAACGATACTTAGAAAAACGGACAACCTTCCATCGTGCAAAATATAAAAATTCTTGCGTCTTGAGAATGATTATGCTTACTAAGCGCAGACGTAAAATACATTTGGTCATAAAACTGTACGCTTCTTGCCGGAGCTAAGGGCGTCCTTGATACATCCCCGATCTCCCGCAGAAGGTCCTTAATCCTAATAAAAAGCTATCAACGATTCGTACAAATTGCGTTCACAGTTTATGGCAACAAACGTAACCATTTCTTTCCTCGTTAACAATTGTGTGAGACGCGAGAATCTTAAGAGGTAATTATAGTATAATGAAAAGGAAAAGGAAAATGAAATAAATTTCGCCAATAGGTCAATTGATACCATGCTAAATCGCAAAATTAATAAACAAATTATAACGAATGATAAAACTAGGCACAATCGTGCTTGGATTCTTTGACGTCTACCACAAGATTGCGCGTGGACGACGGATTTCTTTCTTTTTTTTTTTAGAAACAAAGTGATCACGGAAAGTAGTTTCGTCGTGTCGCTTCACCCCCTTCCCAACATTGCCAGATCCGATCCTTTTAATCTTAAATTTATGCGTTCATACATTTAAGAGTATATCAAAATAATTTAATTCGTGACTAGTCTCACCTCTCGGTAACTTTATCTGACAGACACACGATGGCTTCGCAGCTCCGAAATCCAGAGCATCGATCCGCCACGACAATGTTAATCTGTCACATGCGTTTACCTAGAAATGCTATAACCAGTATTTATAAATTTTCTTCTCGTTAGATATCACATGCATTCTAAATCTGTTTCGCGTTAGAATGCGCCCGACACAAATAACGGAATTAATGGAAATAGAGTCTGGCAACGTTGCTAATATACTGTGGCTGCGAAATATGTGCAAGATCCTTGTTGTCGGTACGGCGGTTTCGCATTCATTCTTCAACGTACGCTATATTTACAAGTCGCGCTAAATAAATCTATTATATATACTATATTATCTTACTATTCTTAAGGCTAGTTTAGCTTGCTGCACACACGTGACGTGGTCCATGTGACATTTGAAGACACTGGGTGGTCAGTCGCTGTCAGAGCCCACTGCATTAATCTTTTTTCTCTTTTTTGCTTGCTTTAAATTCACGATTTCCTCCTCCTACAGCACAAAGATTCAATTATGGTGTATCATCGAACAAGTACATTCCGTGACAAAAGTAAAAGGAGCACTATACAATTATGTACATAACCTCAAAATTACAGAATTTTTAACAATTTAAAGTTGTAAAGTGGTATTGTTCACATAAATTTATCAAGTGCTCACCTCGCTACTAGATGTGCTGTCCAGGTGATACCGAGGTAGCGGCCTTTTGGAACTAGACCTTTCCCTCGTATTAGCACCAGTTTTCCTATGACCTCCTTTCGCGCCACCGCCACCTCCAGCCGACGCTGCCGCATGTTTCCGTGCTGAGCTTGGAGGCGGAGGCGGAGGAGGCTCATTTTCTTCGTTAACTTCCGCAAGGGCAAACAAGTCTCCGTAACTCTTCCTTAAGGAATCGCTACTAGCTGCTTGCGCTTGTTGCAGAGCTCTTTGCATTCCCTCGGAATGGTAGAGTTGCAATTCGGCTGAGGACGTACAATGTTGTCGCAATTGATCCAGATGGCCGAGAACTTGTTCGCCGGAAGGCGGGCCAGGTTGCTGATTATGCTTACCACCCGATCGTTTCCGTTTGTTCGGACTGGTAGCGGGATAACGGGTACTCAAAAGATTCGCTAACAGCTCCCCGAGTTTCTCTTCGTAATCGCGACACCAGTAGCGTAGTGTCGCTACGACGAACATATCTCCGTCCACATTTTGTCGTGCAAGCAATTGTCGCAGAAGTTCTAACGTTGGCCTGTTCGAAATCGTTAACATTAACATGATTCTATAACCTCAATTAGTTTTCTCTGATGGCTGATCTACTTACTTTTCTTGTTTAAGCATAAACAATATCGACGTGAGTGCTTCCGCGTGATCACGAAATTGTAATTTAGTTAAAACAGGCAGTACATAATCGATCGGGAAGTCGTGGGCAAAAATAAGTTGCCAAAAACAATATTGCTCGAAGGTTTCCCAATTAAGACTGGCTGTCAACAGTGACGTGAAGGATTCCTTTTTTAACATTTTCAGGTGTCCTTGCATTATTTGACAGACCAAATCCTGTAGTTGGCATGCGTCGACGGTCGATACAACCAAATGCAATAGCTGAACGTTTCCAAGCGTCACATTTTGAAAACCCATGTATACATCAGGCACAAGATAACACAGCATGAATATGTTGTCTTCGTGACAGAGCTGAAAAAAGAATTACACATGTCACATAACCGCGCATACTATGAAAGTACTTTCAATCTCGAGTGAATTTTTTTTGTTTAAATTTGCATACTTTTAAATCTGACACCAAGCACGCATCTAATTTCTTCTCTCGATGCGCACAAAAGTCTTTATAAACCGACGCTTTAACGTCGTTTAATACATTGCTGAAACAAACAAAGTCGCGTAACATTACGTACCGCACAAGATACGATTATGTTTTTACGTTTGTCCGATCTGTATTCCGTTACAAACCTTGGTTCACCTTCCCGCTTTTCTTCTTCTTTGCCCCAGACTTTCAAGAAGTAAAGCAGTAGATAACCTATCCTTGATTGTATGGTTTGCATCTCTGCAAGTACTCGAGCTAACAATTTCCGCCTATTGTTTTCTTCTTTACATAACTGAAACTGATTACGAAACATAACAAATAACGGTGTGCTTATACTATCAGTCAAGGCTTCTTCGTTCAAATTATCCGTTGGAAATATTTGAGCTGTAATTTGTGACGATAAGATTGTTGATATGCAAGAAGCCAATGCTGGTATCATTTCTGCATCTATTTCATCTTCTACAACCATTTGTACTATCCTTTCCATCGTTTGACACCTCACTTCATTGTCCGTTTCACTGTGTAAGCTTTCTACAGCAGTCCTTAATTCTTCTGGTTCTAAAATTAAGTTCAACTGAGTTGTAATATCTTCTTTCTTGACAACACAATTGGCATTTTTTTGTTCGTTTTTCAATTTCACATTTGCTAATGGAACGTCGTCTTCGTCTTCTTCTTCAACTTTCGTCACTATCCTGTAATATTACATTTGTCTCAATAACACTGTAGTTTTCATCGTGAATTTATTTCAAAGTGAAACTTCACCTTAACGGCATTTCTTCCTCTTCGTCGCTGAAAGCTGGTTCCGAATCTTGACTTACATGATTATTTTCAACCGGCATACTTCCCGTATTTTCCAGTGGGGCTCCCGGTGTAAGGTCCTTACTAAGTTCCTCCATTTTACCTGAATATATCGGAACCTTATTTCCTGCTTAAAAAGATCATGCAAAAACCAAAGTTAGTAAGCGTTGAATGTGCTTGTAAGCTTCAAAAAAGAGTGAGTAATCAAATCTGTTAAAAAAATCAGCCCAGAAGATAAATTTTAACTCATCCGGTGCGGAGGTAGTCTGTAAGCGGTGATACGAAATATTGATAACTCAGTAGCGTACCGAAAGGGTTAAACTATATGTGAAAAGTTGATATAAATGTTAAAATGGTGATAGCTCACGAATCAACAGCTCCGATACATCCGTTTATGCATGTATATTTACATGTATGAACTATGTGCATTTGTAGATATCTACATATATGCATGATATTAAGTAAGGCATGAATTTTAATGTGCAATTTGTGAACACCTTAATCTCGGGTGGAATAATGTTTTAGCGTTGGTGCAGTAGTTTATAATAATCTACAATTAAACCCGCATGCAATATTCATAACAATCTTACCAGGATCTGTATTAGGTGGCAAGCAGAATTCTTTGAACGTCTCTCTTATTTTACTTCTCAGCTCACGATCCAACTTGGGACTGTCGAACAATGGATAAAGACTTGGTAAAACCCGTTTTTCCAATATTTGTCTCAACGACGAAAAAATTCCGTTCCTCACTTTTTCTGTCAAAGGTGGATAGAAGTTTGGTATTATCTATAAAAGAAGAACACATTTAAATAATTTGACATATGGAATTAAGTAGCTATGAACTGTACTATAACTTGTTTACTCACCCTGCATAAAAAGTCTAACAATGTGGCAGTGACTGGTGGATGAGACCTCATAGAATTGTGCATAACAAGTATTGCAGGCTCAATATTCATAATGTTATCTTTCTCTGGTTCAAAAAACAGCCAGTCGTAAAATAATGCCAATTTGGCGTTACTTGCAGCCACGGTTGACGTACAAGTAGTAAATAACCATCCTATAACTGCCCAACGAGGTATAATATCTGAGCACAACAACTCATTCGTCGGATGAATAACACCAACAATAAATCGTATAAGATCGCATCTTAGCGACTGTGATTCAGGTGTGGCCAGGTACTGTCTTTGGAACCAATCTTGGTACCGTTTATGGTTACCAAAACGCACTTGACTTGTTAAGAATACTAGCTTCCTTTCCATATCTGGTGTAAGTCTAGATTGCAGAAACCTTCTAGAAGTTCGCGTTTGTAAAAGCTGGAGGACTCCACTAAAATTTGGGCAAAGAGATTTTGGGGTAAGAAGCATATCCTTCCAGAGCCCTTCAAATTCCGATATTCTTGCTACATTTTGTAATAAACGTACTAAATCCCTAGAAACATAAAATGTTATTTTACTTCCTTTGCATTTCTACTAAATCTGAATAGCGATAGAAAGACATTTTTAGAAAATGGTGTACCTTCCAATAACTAAACAATCAACCATGCGTTCTCTTATCAGGGATACGGTGAATGTAACTTCTTTTTGACGCAAGCCAGATAGATGAGGTGCATTATGATCTTCTATTAATCGCAAATAGGTATAAACGATAGAGGCTACTAAAAAAGGAAACTTATCCAACCAAGGTCGATTTTCTTGAAATATGTCTAAAAGCGCGTCGACTAAAAACAAATTTCTCGGCGATATATCACCACCAGCCGCGTGCCTTAACAAACTTAAACAAAGGTTATCCACACTAGCTACACTGGTTCTTATCATTTCCCTCAGTAGCCATAATAACTGACTTCTGGTCACATCATTCAATCGCAGATATCTTTCGAGTACTAATTGATTAAGATGTCCTAACACAATCGCGAGACCGTCTCGCGTAATTAACGTCAAGTCCCTATAACTTTTCGCAGCACTTTGAGGATCCGTCAGAATAACCACTAACAATCCCAATGACACTTCCTCGTGCGTTTTGTCTTTACACACAGCATTGTTCAATGTATCATGGGCTTCCTTCTCTGACAGTCCTGCAGTCAGGTTTTGAAGCACTGTATAACATCTGTCAAATTTCTGGAAAAAGAAGAAACATATAATTAATCATTGGTGTCAAATGATAAATACAAATTGTCAATTATAAATAATGTATCAGTAAATATGATAATTACACAAGCTTGTATAACACATTTTTTTATCAGTATTGCATATATGCAATACACTGATTCTGTTTGAGAGTCTAATGTTACACATATGTGACAGTATCAATTTCCTGTTTTATATTCATACAAAAAGACGGAGTAAAAATTGTATACCAATGTCAGATTTAACTGCATTGGAGTATTCAATGACCTATTTAATGTAGTTTAGATGTGTAATTGAACATATTAATTTATTCAAGAGAATTTGAATCTGATGTTTGACAACTACACATGTTTGTAAAGGAGTAGATCTTTAAGGAGAGGTAGACACTAAAAATTGTTAGTTAAATCAGTAAATAAATTAATGTGGCTCAAAAAGTATACACTTCATCTAACAAATTTGCAATGAATAAAATGTCAGTGTCTGAAAAAATGTTCAACTTGCATTAATTTTTTTAATAAATGTATCAAGTTAAATCAAATGTCTACAAAAAGAAGGGGAAATGAGGGAACAGGATTATTGGTACTAGAAATAAAAAGAAATTGTTTATTTTTAAACAGAATACTGTCAAATGGAGTAACTAAGTAAGACTTGCTTAAAATCTTAAAATTCATATTAAGGAGAAAAATTCAAAACTTGTATAGTATTATTAATCCACCAGCTGTGGGCAATGTAGAAATCGAGATTTGTAAATTTTGTCAATTTCCGTGACGCATATTATTATCGCGTTCCTCTACCATAATATTGTTTCTTGTGTATTTGTGTCATCACTGTTTAACTAACCTTATATCATACAACAATTATGATTAAAAAATAATAAAATAAAATTGACTCGCGTTTTCGTACATAAACGTCACAATCGTGCGTGGCTAGAAGATTAATAAAGATATTTATGTTTAGATGAAGTAAATAAAGAAGGTATTCATGTTGACTGAAATTTCTGGAAAAGAGTACCAAACAGTTAATTGTAAGTTTCAAAGAAATTATAGATGAATAATTGAGTGAACAGGATATTGGTAAATGTAAAAATTACGCAAGGTGTTATAATTGATATTTTATACCAAAAGGTGCAAAACATGCGCTGGTATAATTACTAGAGGTGTTCAGACAGGAAAATTAAAATAGAGGAGAATGTTTGTTTAGAATGGTGATTGTTGGAATCTTGGCAATTGCCATCCATCAGTAACAGACGTGTATTAATATCGTAATTATGTAAATGATTTGAATGTTGCCGCGAAGACGCGTGGTTCGACTTGTGGCGCCGCGCGGTCAGCGACGTGCGCGACCGTCGCAACAATGGCGGAGCCCCTCGCACCCGATACGTATCCAGTGACTATTTCAAATATTTATGTTACCTCTTCCAAGTCGTCCTTATTCTCTATGCAACTCGTGCTGAGTAGCCGGGACGCGGGAGTTTTCGTTTGTTCCATTGCTGCTGGCTGGCCCGCGGCCGTCCCCGTGAACGTTATTCTAGGCCCTGTCGAGCCCTCAGCCCTCAGCCCTGTGCCCCTGGCCGCTTGTGCTCGCCTCCGTGCATCGTGATCGTCTCACTGCCTGTTCGTTCTCTATCTCTCTCTCTTTCCCCACTCTTCGTTTCTCGCGCGGTCTCTTCACTCTGTTTATTCCTTGCCCACGGACCTCCCCGACTCCCTGAACTGTTCCGATGCGATTGCGCATTGATACATGCGCCTCGTCGCTTCTCGGCCTCGCTTCGTGACGTGATCGCTCCCCACCAGTGACGCCAATCACCGACTCGACCAATCACCGTCCACCGACCCGTACACACTGGGGGGCCGTGGTGGGGGTACCGTAGAAAAGTAGTGCGACTTACAGGAACGTATTTATTAAGGGCGCGCACCGAGAGGACGGTCACCTCGAAGTGTCTGTGAACCTTTCGATCAGTGTGTACGCTGTCCCGAACTCCGTACAAAAGGGCTTTAGTCTTCCCGCGTTTTAAACGGTTATTTTCAGATGTCATACGATCGTGTAAAGATTAACCTTTTTTGCGGGTACCGCAGAACTGTACACACGTATCACTTGTTCACGGATCGCTCATTACGGTAAAACCACCCGACTTTTATCAGTAATTAAACTCATAGAAATGTGTTGCACTCGTACGCAAGGATCATCGTGTGATTCGATAACATCATAAACTATACCGTGTAACGGGTAATAGAAATTATTTTACGCGTTAGTTGGTTGGTTTCGCGGAATGCAGAAACGAATCCCCAGCAAACTGTTGCACGTATTTCAAAACTTTCCGACGGGAGTAGAATTTACAGCAGGAAACGTGCATAGTTGTTATGAAACGTCTAAATAAAATCGAAAGATTGGGTAATATAGAAAACCATTAACGAAAGGTGTGACGTTCGCTGAGAACAAATGCGATTGGTACCATGGGGTCATCGGCATCGCGACTTCAAATTACGTTGAACCTTATAAAAATAACTCGATCTTTGTCGCAATGACAAACGTGTTACAATCGCACGATAGTATTTCAGAAATATTAGAAAAAGTATATTAGAAAAATTGCTGCGAAGATTATGGAAATTCACCAATTGAAAGATTTGCATGTATGAAGGATAAAAACTTGCACTCTCGAAAACGAGCACGATGTGACTAATCCTTGGAACCTGTGAATAACAACAAACTTTTTTATTAAACTATATATATTTAAAAAATATAATTAGTTAAAGAATATTTTAAAAATATAGTTTAGAAAGTTTTCATTTCCCAAATTATGAATAATCTCGATTCTGATATTACAATCCGAAGATGTATATTTTTCTTTCTGTTGCAGTTTCACTCAAAGATACTATAAAAAAAAAATTTTTAAGGTAGATGTAATCATGTCATTCACAGATCGTGAGAATAATTCAAACGTAAGAGTCGAAACTCGAAATGAAATTAATGCTTGTTTTCGAAATTGTAAGTTTTGATATTTATGTTGAAAATTGTTGACACTCGGGCGCGGAAATCTATCCCATCGTTCGCTATATAGACACGCACCTGTGGCGTCAAACTGCGCCTGCGCATATACTGTAAGCACAAGAGACCAGCCGACTAATCGCATTGGGTGCCCCAGCCACGCTTCCCGCTTTTCGTTTCCTCGTGTTGCTTTGTGAACCTCTTTACGTTCTTTCCGGATCCTGATCGTTTTGTGGTCGCGAACTTCGTGCTAATGTACTGCGATTTGCACATTTGTTGTCCCGGTACTTGTATTAAAGAAGCTTCGTCGGATATATGCAGTTCCTTCGCACCGATACATCCGTGCACGTCAACCTAACCCCCAATAAGTGCAAGAGCCACGGACCTGACATTCCATTACGATGTATAAGGCTTTCCTCCAGGTATCCTACAACCCTGTTTTCCTTTCTCTTTCTTGTTCTAATGTTTTCCATATAATCATTTTATTCTTCCATTCCATTTACTACTGTTTCGTGATTAATATACGATTCAACGATATATCTAGTCAAAGTTACATTTTCCCAAACAGATGTGAAAATGTTACCATTTTGTCGTCATACACGCGGAATAGGATTATGAGGCAACACATTTGTGCCAATATACCCGTGTAGAATCAAGCACATTTTTATCCAGATAATGAATAAGAGTAACGAAGAACACTTTATCTTCGTAATTTTTCAAATCTGAGTGAGTCACGAGTGAAATCACGAACCAACTTTTATCTATATGTATAAAACTTTGATTCGAGTAAAATATCCGGATAAAAGTGCGTTCGTGTCCCATACGTGGAACCCTTTATTTATTATTCGAATAATAAAGTCTGATAAATGAATACTATGAATAATACGCGATATTTGTTCTGTACGTATGATAATATTCAATGATCAACTCGAAAAGAATCACAGCAATATGAAAAAGGAATATTTAAAATGAACGTATTTCATACATTACATACTTTGTAAATAATTCATGAGAAGCTTGTATTTAGTAAGAAAAATTATTAGAATAACAGAATATGTGGATATCTATGGAAAGTATAATCTAATCGCATAAAACTACGTTACACGTAAGAATTCAATAAATACCACAAGAAATCTCATAAAGTAGGGACAGCGCACAAATAATCACATAAAATCTTTCATCTATATGCACACCGCAAGCACGCACATTTTTATTTATATGACGAATAAATATTTATTCGTTTGTCTTTATTATTCGAATAACGAATAACGCCCAATTCTATTTCTAAGATCGTACAAATAACATATGCTCAACCGTTGTGCGAACTTGGAGTAAAAGCCGATTATAGTTATTGACATATTCAGTTCGTAATTAAGTTTTCACTAGAGTTTAAATGGAGATTTCGTAACGGGCTATCGTGAATTGTTTCGAAGAAAATGGTTTTGCTCGCACTGCGTATCATTGAACCCCACTTTATTGGACTGTAGTCATACGTATAATTTTACTTTGAACATGTGTTACCGTACTACTGTACAGTTTAGTAATATGCATTTCCATGCTGCAAAATAATTCAGTTTAAACGAGAGGAACGAAATTCCGATACGGATGAATGATAATATCGTTGCTCATTGGAATCTCAGTGAGAAGGAAATCTAATATTTCCTAATAATTCCGCACACAATCCACAGATGCGTACCGTTCGAAGGTTTAGCGAGAAATGTATAAATGACCAGCCAGTAGGTTCTACAATGCTTACCTACTTGTAAACGTCAATGAACGCATGCGCATAAAAGAGTCCCGTGAATAGTCTCATCAGGATCGTATAAGATGGAGACAGAAAAGAGGAGAACGGACATGTCCAAAAATGTTGTAAAAGTCATTTTTCACGATTTCACTCACGAAAGTGTTTCGCCGGTCACGACAGCTTCTCGTAAAAGATCTCTCTCACTCGTAGAGTCATAAAATAATCGAAAAATGAATCGGATATTCTACAAAAAAGAAATGAAAAAAATATAATTACAGAACTGACTTATTGATTTTTTAATATCTTCTGGAAACATGTCTGTTTATCTATTTCATCATTGTACAGAATTGTTCTTTAACCGAAATTAATGCAGCGTAGATTATTAAAGAGTTTCATCTACTTCTTTAACTCTGTTGCGCTGATCTATCGCGCCGTTTAAATGCCATTAGGTATTATAATCACGCCGTAGAAATATACATAAACCGATGTATGCTTTTGGAGGAAAGATGACGTGATGTTACTATACATATAGGTAGATTGGGACGTAACGTTGAACATTAATGGGAGTGTTCTGTATTTTCCCTTTTATTGGATAATTAACGAGACTCATAAAACAGTTCGAAAGAATATGTGTACTTAACTAAGTAACAGCTTGTACATTTGAATTTACACTTAATGAGCTCTCGATGATCCTCGGATAACTGAGTCTCAAGCACCTGGCGTACAGCCAATGCGGTTGCGGAAAAACGTGTTATCGCTAACATCTCTCGCTAAAACACATACTGTATTCTTTTGTGTTTCGTCTCGTAGAAAACTATTTTAGGGTACTTCGCGTATAATTACGATCACTGACGAATTCGTATAAATATAAGAAAAATTCTCACGGTGCCGGTAAATCCGGCCAGTCGTTGCAGTTCGTGTAAAAATTCTTACATGTCGTATTTTTTTATTATTATTTTTTTTTCTTTTTTTTTTCTTTTTTTTATTAAACACAATTATAAATTTTATTACAAATTTTACGGACTCGATTCGCGTAAAAATGTTACCTTCGTATAAAGATTATAAGTCTCAGTAAACACACTGTGTCAACACTTTGGTTAATCGTAACATGCTATTAATAAACTAATTTGAAGAAGATCCAATCATGTATTTGTTAGGATATTGATTCATTCGATAGTATAATTCGTCGTCGTATCGATATGACGATGGCCACGTATAATAATGAATTATAAATGGCAGACTCGCGTTGTACGTTATGGTCAAGTAAAGAGCGTCCATTAAATAAAGATCGTTGCTAATAAATTTGAGTGAATAGTTTGAAACGTTATAATTTTTAGAAGTGTGGACTTATGAAAATTTTATATGAAAAACGTTAGTGCTCTCGTGTAAATATCTCGGATGATTCAGAACAGTTAAAGTATTCGACATAGTATGATAAGTGAATCTACATAACAGTTCAACAAAACAGATAGTTAAATATATATATATGTCTCTATACAACACTATTAAATCTGTAAAGTTCTATACGTACGTATAATTTGCTTATAAATAATCTACTCTGTATATTACTATGAAGATGTACTTATAGAAGTAATGTAGCGACGTATATGTATATGAATTTGCAATATTGAAAATTCTTATATTGACATTAGGATTTCTAGTTTCCCTTAAGCGAGGAAAGATCAATACAGCTCAGTAAACAAAGTGTATATGAAAAAATTTGAAATTCTTGATTCTATATTCGTGATTATTCATATTTTAGCAGAGGGGTGATGTATCTAGTATATTAGTTTTAAAATTCAAATAACATACTTCATCCTATATGTAATCGTATATTCCGTTGTGTCGTTGTTTAGTATAATGTTTAACACTTCGACTGTTACATGCGTTTTATTGACGGACATTAAGCCCGCGTAACAAACATAATTTTTTCCCAACAGTTAAAGTGTTAAGTAGGGGGTTAAACAACTCTCGAATATTTAATTATGATTAGTTCGTTTGTTTGTGTTTATTATGTTTCGTAAGTGCAGAATTTTCGAATTTAAGAACAAGATAATTCGTTGTATATGATATAGAATAATCTTCGTATTATTCAATCCTACAGTATATATATATGGATGTAAAAATGTTAACGTCAAATTTGTTGCCATTGTATATCATTAAATATGGTTGCAATTCATATAATAAGCAGATTTTTTTTTTCTTCCAATTTGGATTTTAGAAATATTTGTACTAAATAACTGACAATTATATTTTCATTGCAGCCTTATCTCCTATGATATATCTCAAACAGTTTGAAATATAGTTGTATTTGGAATAGATTGACTTAATTATTAACTAGCATGTTTGGTTTGCCATATGAATTTTTCAACATAAAATATAAAGAAGCGCGGAAAGTCTGTCACGCATTCTCAATATTTTAATATTATTTAACAATAACTTAGGTATAAAGTGTAAACAGTGTGTATATATTCTTCTGCCAATGTAATAACTGGTCGTAGACATTCAGTTTTCCTGAGATGTTAAAAAGTGTATGAATTTTAAATTTTAAATTTACATAGAAATGCATATATATATAATTAGTATCAAAACACACTATGATTTTCCTTTCTTGAATCTTTGTCGCGCTTGCGCTTTACTGTACTTTGGATGTTTCTCCTTTTCACTACTCATTTCAGCATCAACATCATCAAGTTCTTCTTTAGTTTCACCAAACAGATCTACAGGTGGATCCAAAAGTGATTTTCTTTGACACTTTACAAAATAGCGAAATCCTTTTGCAATACCAAAACCTAGCATTGCTATAGACATTGTTAACAAGGCCATCAAAAGGGGATGCTATATTCGATAAAAAAAAAAAAAAACAATTGTTGTAGAAAAGATATAATTTTCAATTTTTGCAAATATCAATGTAGTATATCTACCGTTAATGTAGGTTTATTTGTAAAGACGTAATCAGCAATTACAACTATTACTCCAAGTATAATACCAACACCAGCTCCAAGCCAAGGTATTTGTTGATCAGCTATAAAATAATATATCAAAGTTACAACAGTAAACATTTTCAATAGACTTGTTTCAACTCTACACAGATAATACCTCGTTTATCTTTAATCAACATTCTGGATACTCTGTTCATTGCTTCTAAAATAGTTGGTTCGTTTGGTTGAAGAGATAATGCTTTGTTGTAAGATTGAAGTGCTTCGCTAAAGCGAAATGTTTGGGATTCTATTTCACCTTTCCTAAAATAACCCTGTGACAAAATTGATCTCCATGAAACATTGCATACACTGTGCATTTACACATCGCAGACATTACTTCAGGTTTGCGTCTACACATTGAACATTGGCAAAAGTATGTATCTACCTTGGTCCAGTCAGGTTTCAATTGAATTGTCATTAAAGCGTCTTCCATTGCCAAATGGTATTGTTGCAATTTTAGAAAGGTAAACGATCGATTACTATACAAAGAATAATTTTGTGGATCAATTTTGATCGCATGCGTGTAATGAAACATAGCCTCTTCGTATTTCTGTCCTTTCACGCATGCATTTCCCCTTTCCTTGAGGCTTTGAACCTTCAATGAAACCATACTAATGTAAGAAGAAAAAAATACTATATTTTTCGTTTTACATTCTATAATTTCAAGCTCAGCATGCAAAGTATCAATTAACCGATAGAACATGCATTGGAGTTCTAAGTTGATTTGTGTTTCAATTCTCGAATAATCTGTGTAGTATTGGGAAAATAACGTTGACATTGTTTAAAATATAAAACATATTCAAAACCAGGCTGAAAATTTACAAATTCTTACCTCTGCTTCTTGCGTACTCGACATTTTTACAGTGGGCTTCGAAGTGAGGTTATTCAAAAGAAATTTTCACGAATTATTATGTAATGTACCCGTTATCATTGTCCTTCGAGGGGCTCCCAAGTAACCGTTTATTTATCAAAGATAGTCAACAATAAGAGGCAACCGCAACACCTGCCATGTCTTTCGAACCGGTAGGTGCATGCGCAGCGACATCGACATGTGATACTGCACTGCGCATAGTCCTCCACCCGTCGTCAGATGTGCAGTTGCAGTGTTGAAAGAACAGAAAAAAAAACAAGACCAGACGTCCACCTCTCTTCCCAATACTCGACGTCTCCCCTTTGAATATTATCGTTGCAGAGGCGACTTGTGTAAAAAAAATGGGTCAACGATCTTCAAAAAATGAGCACATCTTTACATATAGCCCGAAAAGGCGGTGACAGAGGTAACTAGCTGTTGAACAGCGAATAACAGGCTAATAAATAATTTAAAAATCTTTTTAAACCAGGAATACCAATTACACGTCTTAACGAAGTATTCTTTTAATTAAATGTTGAATTTTAGACTTGCTCAAAATGAGGGATACGGAGTTAGACGGCAGATTTGTAATATCCAAACTAAAAACATTCATATATCTCATTCTAACTTCCTGAGATTTAGATTGACGAGATTTTCTTGATTAAAATGAAATGAAATACGGCAGTATTCGTATTACTTATTACATGAATTTTACTTTCAATGTTTTTTTTTTTTATATTCTTGCATAGTGTGTGCATTTTGTAGCTTCATATTTTCTATAAATGCATAAAAGTCCGCAGTCTACTTATACACGAATTACGTCTGAATCGGACGAGTCGAAAAGTTGTTCAACGAAAAAATCTATTTCTTCCAACATGATTACAAAAGAATACTCTCAGAGAAACTCGATATTTAAATCCCCAACGGCTGGTCGCTCGACCTGACGAGTGTTCCGTATGTTTATCGCAACAGTCTTAATCATTCAATTAAAATTTGTTTATGCGATCGAAGACCTTGTCTCTGTTTCGAGAAAATACAGTGCATATAAGTTAATCTGAATACTTGATACCGCGATACTTCTAAACCACATCCAGGGGAAATTTAAACAATAAGACCTTCGTAAGCTTAGCCATGTGCACGTATGTGTTGGCGATGCTTCTTCATCGATCACTATTACTTATGTAAGTAGATTAGTGGATTATGACATATACAGAATATTGTAAAAAGTGTAGAGGCGGATAAATGGCAACAGACCGAGGTTTTTGTCATCATTTTAATGTTTGAAATTCTTCATTTCATACAAATTAAGTGGGGGCATTATAATACAAACTTAAAATATATACATCGATATTTCGTGAAACTTCTCAAACAGCTATGCAACTCATCCATCAATCCGTAAATCTATAGATCTCTTTTCGTATTATCGATTTGCTTTCTTTCTTTTCGCGTATGATTTTCATTCTCTCTCGAACTTACTTCGTAATGTACCGTGCAACGAAACTGGCAAGTCGTTGGAATAAATATTATTCTTTTTTTTATTTCTTTTTTTTTTTTTTTTTAATAAATCGCCGTCAGAACTGTAATCGCGGCCGATTTGTCGTGTTTTTTGTGAAAGCGTCCACAATATGGAGAATCGGATGCGAGTTCGTTTTCATTTATTTAATCGGTTCGTCCGTTGGCAAGGACTGTGGATCGTTCGTATCTAATTTTTTTTTTTTGTATCTCGTTCGTTGGTAACGCGTTCTCGTCGACGAAACGACAGGCACTGATTGCGAGTGTCGAAATTATTTGATCCGAATAGATCATTATTTACATCGATCGCTCGAGGGACGATCGTTTATTGCAGCGCTGTTCACGATAAACTTACGAAGCTTCTCTCATTCTGTTTCCCATTATTATATACATGAACGCTAAGTTAATCGTCGCGTTACGTTATGCGTGCACACGCACACGCAAACACACATACACATACACACAAACACAATACATCACGTACAGGGGGGAATAAAGCTGCGCAAGGGGATCCACCCGTGATCAAAGATGAGCAAAAGTTTATTCGAGTAATACATAACGAATAAATATCGATCGACGTTTATCCTATCGAATGGTTCAATTTATTTATCGCGAAACATTTCACTCTATGATCGAAATAATAATGTTTATTCGACGAGCAACCGATAGATAATTACGTAACTTTTATTCGTTATTCACAATTTATATCTAAATAAGAATTTTGCCTGTGTCGGCCCGTGAACAGCACCGGTTTATCGTGAAGCGTCGCTCGAATATGCTCGCGACTTATTCTCTTCCTTTGGATGGCTGCTGAATTATTTGTTCGTTTCGTACGTTTTGTCGCTGCACGCGACGAGCAACGAACCTTGGCGAAAAAAGTAATGGATGCGTGAGCATTTTCGCAACCAACGTTCGTTCCTCGTCCACGGTACACGAAAAAGAATCGACGCAGAGGACAGATTAAGAATTCTTACGATTATTGGAGGACATGTGGCAACGTTCGCACTCTCGCCATGTTTGTGTACTCGTTATTGCCCAAGTGGGACGGAAGTCACGGATGATTTGGCACTCCTTGTTTCGTTTTCTTACGCCTATTCGTTCGCCTGTGGATTCTTTTTCTTCCACTTCTCTCTGCGTGCACTTTCTTTTTTTTCTTTTTTTTCTTCTTTTTTTTTCATTTGCAAGGGAACCCGTATTCTCACCTTCTGGGATTTTTCACATTATTTGGAATATCTTTGACCATTTTTTAACGAAGTATCAAATTGAAGCGTTCTTTTGTATCACTCTTTTTTTCAATGGATGCAGTGTTAGATTCTAGTGTCTAATTAATATTTTCCAAATTGATAATTCCAGATAAATATTCTATATCGAATCGAAGGTCGTAGTAAATGTAATGGGAAATGTCGTCGTTTCTTTTCTAATGTTTAAAATAAAAATCATGACACTTCCCGTCTATGTATTGGATGTAAAAATTCATTTCGTGTCCTTATATTCAATAATTTATCATTCTTGTTTAAACAGATGCTCTTACTCATTTTGGTATGTTAAAGTACGAAGCTCCCGAGCCCCATTTTGTTTTTTATAAGCCCTTTCCTAAACTTTAACAAATTCGTCAAATTGGTATTCTTCGAAGGTACAATGCTTATTGTCAAAAAGGTTTAAACGTTATCCCAATAATAGATAACAAATTATTGGCTGTCTCGGCAAAAGAAGCAGATTAACCCCTTGACCTACGATTTTCTCTGGGACCGCGCGTGTCGTAGTTAAGTATAAAATCCCTTTTCATGTTCGAATCGAATTCCTTTATCGCGTGTCTCGCGCATCGTCGTAAGCTAAAGGGTTAACAGGTTACCGATCGGTAAAGTACGAACAAAAGCGTGAAACAATTTTCGAAAGCAGAGTTGGGTGTTTCGTTAAAAAGCCTTCGTTAAAGGTGCAAAAACGACGGAATTCGATCGATCGGCGGCGACACAACGGGATAAACCGCGTGCACGCAGAGGACGATGAAAAACGGGAGGAAAAAGAACAAGGCGTGGGATGAAAAATTCGTTTTCCACGCGGTTAAACGCGATCGCGGCTCGATCCGATTCTCCATTGGCCCATGGCCCGCCCCACCGAACGTACGTTTGTGTACGTTTCATTTCCTCGTGCACAACCCACGTCAGTATTGTTACTCTCGTTTACAGCAAACTGTAAGTGTAAATTGATTTGTTTTTTCTTTTTTCTTGTCCACGCTTAAAATACATTTTATACATACACCGTCTACGCTCTCGCATATAGTCGCCATATAGTCGTCGTATCGATAAATCGTCAAGCAGCAGTCGTCATCGAAAATAAAAGAAAACGTAATATAGTCGGAGAGCCGGTGACGATTTTAATCGCGTCACTTTTAACCGAAGGTAACACTTTTTCGACGAAATTGTGATAACTAGAAAACGTACGTAAAATATACATAGCGTAAGTTGAATGTATACTTTTAGATTGGCTAAGAAGTTCGTTTGGATTTTAACGCGCATTGATTTTTCATTGATTTTTCTTAGACAAAGAAATATATTTAGACTTTAACAAATTATCCAATTTGTTCTATGATTTTTTCAAAATCAATCGTAGACGTAATTTTATTTTTGTTTCGTATCTTCTAAACATACGACGTTATTCTAACGAGTGGCTGCTTCGTGGTCGTCGGTTATACTTCCATAAAAAAAAAAAGGGTTTATTTTCATTTCGAAATGACGTAAGTAGAATCGTCACTGGCTCTTACAATTAGACTAATATATCGCACATGTACATCGTAGGTCGCTCGTCGTAAAATCAATCCATCCGCTTATAAACTCTTTCCACTCGTAAGAGAACGTCTCATATTCATCCTTCGCTTTTATTGCGCTCTTGCGAATCGAAACATCCGTTCTTTCTTTCTCTCTCTCTCTCTCTTTTCTCTTTCTCGTCTTGTGTGACTGTTTCTGCTTTTTATATTTTTTTTTTGTTTTCCTTCTTCTTCGTCGTCGCTCGATACTTTCACGTAATATACTCGAAAACCGCGTATTTTCCATTTTTTTTTCACTCTCGCTCGACGTAGAAACAGAAGCGCGCGGGGGGGGACGGCCGGAAGCGCGCGTGAAACAGAATCGCAGCAGGAAGTAGAGGAAGTTGTTTCCCGGTCCCTATTCCCGTGTTCCCGTTCCCTGGTTCCGTGTGCACCTCGCGCCGATAACAGCAAACCGGAAAACCGCGGAAAAGGGATCTCCCTCCATTTTTATTTTGTCTCTGATAAATTCTTTGTTCCCTTTCACGCACAGCGTCGAATGCATATTTTTATACGAGGTCGATCGTCGAGATAAAATCAGTTGGAGATAGGAACAAAATCGTTGCAAATATTTGATTTCGAAACTAAAATTTTCTTGTCAAACACCGCACGATTCACCCAGTCCAGACTTCGGATCACCTTTTCTGGGCAATTTGCACGCCTTTCGAGTAGGTGATGATTCAACAATAATGACGTCATCAGACGTGGATGTGCGCAGTTTTTTGCATCCGAAGAACCAGCATGGTCTTGCAGAGGAATGCAATTGCTTTCTCAGAACGATAGAAGAAGATCCATAAATCATGCTTGAAGATAGATTTTGTTGCAGCAGTCAGTTAATAAATGTCATTTGAACGAGTTTGTGGAACAAACTTACTCAACGAATCATTTTTACATTTCATATAATAAAATTTCTTCTTCTAACTTGGTTAAGAAACTGCTGCATGAATTAAAAATGAAAACTAGAATTAAGATTCCAGATGTGCAATATGTTTTAGAATACTCTAATACATTCTAAACTTCAGAATCTATTAAATATGCCGAGGTTTAGGAAAATTGTATTCGGATGGAAATCAAATGTTTGCAATGATTTCTATCACATCTGTAACTAGTTTCGTTTGGACAACTGTTCCGTGCGAATATTTATGCTCGACATTGGATATGCTTCGTCGACTTACGAGCATCGTACCAGCATGTCTCCGTGGGGAATGTCCGAAGACTCCAAAAATGGAAGCGTGGAAACACGTTTCATTGATAACACGACGAAATTTAAGTGGAATTCTTTTTCTTTCATGCGTACATTGAAAAAATAGTATAAGCGATTTTTAACGAAGAAATAAGCCAAAGTAAGATAGACATTGCGAAAAAGGTGAAATTTATTCGAATAATGGGGGCGCCACCATTATGTACCTATGATCCGTAATTAGAATTCAAATGATATAGTACCCTATTTGTACCGTAACTGGATATATTTTCACTTTATACAGATTAATCCCGAAGTGGACCCTAGGACAATGGGTCGATACGTTGCAATTGATAAAATTGTTTGTAAGACTATAAATATCAGTGTTGCTTTGGAAACTCTAGCAAACACGTTTATTTCAATAATTAGATATGTATTATTATGTATAAATTATACATAAAGCAAAAAATGATTCAGAATATTATTGAATTATTTTACACTTTTTCTACTAATCTGACTATTCGACTATTATCTGTATTTGGAAAACAAAACTTATGGAACGAATTTCCCTTTACAATTCAAACAAATAAAAGTCAACGATAGCGTTATTTGAATTTAATTAAAAAATCTCATCTCGATCGATTCGATCAAATATAAATTGTTGAAAGTTGTTCGTTCTTTCGTAGTGCAAGTCGCGTGTTATCTACTTGGTCGATTAAAAGAGCAACGAACCATACATTACGGATGCAATGAATACCGTGTATTTAAAATAGCATTTTTACCGACTTAAAGCAACAACTTTTAATTTGTAACTCTCGAGTAGCTTTCTCGTAACAGTCAGGCGATCCCCCAATTATTTCAAACAACGTGCCTCCTTCGCTTACGGGAATTGATACGTCGTACACGCCCACGCGTGCGACCGACGCGTTTATGCTACCTAGACGTTTGTACTGTTTGGATAGAACACCTGCTTGCGCTATCCGAATGATATGATTGCACGAACATCGCGCTACCTGATCTACATGTTCTCTTTGCTTACGCAGCGCAAACGTGTGCGCTTAACGCATTTGCATCGCTAGCGTATATATGCGCGCTTTTTGTCTGCCAACTATCGCCAGAGGCGTATATATGCGCGCAACTTACTTGGAAATTGAATTCAAATAAAATATTGGCTGTAAGAACGAATTTTCCACTTTTCCGTGCGATAGAAATGGGTTAAGCGATTCGGGTAACAGGTATGCAGCATTGTGCAAAAGTCATAGGCCACTATGTGAGGCTTCCATTACACTTAAATAAATTTATGTCAATGAAATAAACACGATGCATATTCGTTATTGTACTTTATGTACAGAGTCGGTCAAGTGAGTGTAACGGGGTATAAACTTTGTTAGCGGTGTATTTACAGAAAAAATGTCAGAGGGAGATGAGTGGTTCAATGCCGTATTTGAGTCCATAATTATGAAAATGGTCTAAGTCAAAATTTAATTATATAATAGTCTAAATTAGTTCAATGTAATTCTTTTTTCAAGAAATATATGACTTGGACCACTTTCATGATTATGGGCACATGTACAATCTACATGTTGTAGAATCATATTTTTTTTTTTTTTTTTTTATAAGTGCAATGGTGCACGTGCAACCGGTAGCTGCATTATTTTTTTTATGGAAATTTTTTTTTCATACATTGAATCTCAAGTACACTTTGAATCATTCATATTTATCCTTTGACGTTATGTTTCCTTTCTCTCTTTTACTGACAACGAAGTTATAGCTCGTCACACATACTTAGGCCAGCCTGTACATACTCGTTACACCGTGGCGTAGCGCGTGAGCATGTACTCCACGAATTTCGATTAATTTAAAAATTGCTGTTGAGTCCTCGATGCTGAATGCAAGTATTCGTCAGCCATAGTGACGCAACCAAAGGATGCCACCACCCCCCCCCCCCCCCACCTCCTGCGAAAGAAGCGAATCCCGTTGAATATTCGCCGATGATGCAAATACGTTAAAGATCGTTTTATTTATAAATACAGATATACAAACATTGTCCGCGCCTTTTCTCGCCGTTTTGAAATTTCTGGTTGCGTCACCGCGTCAGCCACGCCGATGAAACGTGTCGCGTCGGAAGTTTCTTTGTGCAACGTTTTCTATCCAACTCGTCGTTTCGATCCAAGGATCATTCCCCCCGGGGACGATCGGTCGCTATCACTATTCACGGGGTCGCGTTTTCTCTAAGCAGATTAACAATTGCGCTCGGAAATAACGTTCATTTCGTACAGCAACATTGCACGTCCCACTTTCAACTCGACGCGATTCAAAAGTTAACATACATAACATTAATAATAATAATAATAATAATAATAATAATAATAATAATAATCGTAATAGTAATAATAGCAATAATCGTATAATAATTGGCGGAAGAAGAACCGGGGGGAGTGGGGGAGAAAGGAACAGGCTGCTGAAATGGAATCAACAGAGAAAGGGAAAGAAAGAAGAAATCCGGTTCTTTCCCCCCCCGTAACCAAATCGAACAGAGCCATACAAATCTCTTCTTCCAGTAATCGCGTAATCATCGATGATGCGTCCCTCTCGCCGATAATGTTCCACGCGGTCGTTCGCTGCGCATTATGGGCACATTCCATTCTCACCAACAATATTTAAATTCCTCTCTTTTATCCACATTCTTTGCCATTTGTATATCATTTTGATTAATGAATATAATATAATAATATAATATAATATAATATAATATATATATATGTATATATATATTTATAAATTCATATTTATATATATATATATAATATATATATATACGAATAGGTAATAATTGCAAATACAACTATGTAATGAATATACGAGCCTTTGTCAGGGGGAGCAATGCAGTCGTCGTCAATAAAAAGAATCACGGGTTATATTATTATACCTATGCACGCGGCGACCCTCTGTCGCGGGATCGCCTTGTGCCTATGCTTTGTGATTATGGTTGTCTCGTACCGTCGCGCCGGCTCGTCCGTCGGTTCGCCGCGAGCCCGAACCGAAGGACGGAAAAGAACAGCGATAGGAAGGTGAAATGGAAAACAACGCGTTCCCGGTTCCCTTCCTTCGTCAGTCGTTGTTTCCCCGGTTCCCTCCACCTTTCCAAGAGGCAACACGGAAAGGGATCACCTGTACGGGACGCCTCCCGAAGGACCCGAAACGAAATGTTTCCAGGCGTTCCACGAGCACACATTCGCACACGTCGCGTTAAGTCACGAATTTCAAATCAGTTCAGTCGTTCGAGCACGCGAGGCGATATACACACGCTTAACACTTTATTTACCGGGGGGCCCTATTCGCGGCCATTTTTATTCCGGTGCGTTTAGCTTCTGGAGTTTACGTGTCGTTGGCTGTCTACTTGCAATGCTGAGTCTTCGGAGACTAGGCTTTCGATGTACCTAGTAAGGCCCGTTTTGATGGATAGTTGGCGAGGGTCTCTCAAACTAGAGAGGTGCGAGGGGACAGAGGATTACGCTCGCTTCGCCTAAACCATCCCAGGGTCCCCCCTTTTTTTTGGAGCAGTCACACTGGATAGTAGGGGTGTGCGGGATCCCGATCGGGACGGGAATTCCTCCCGGGATCGGGATGGAATCCCAAGAATTTCACAATTCCGAATACATCCGGGATTCCCGTGAATTTCCGTGATCCCGAAACCACTCGGGATTATCCGAGAATTTCTAGATCCCGTAAATGTTCGGGATTCCCGGGAATTTTGAAATCCCGTACATTCGGATTGTTGAAAGTTTCAAGAATAACGACACTTTCGAAAATCCCTGATATTATTCTATATCCCGTACATCGTTGGGAATCCCGAACATTTTCGAGGTCCCGTACATTCTTGGGAATCCCGGATTTTTGCGGGATCTCGTGTATTCTCGAGAATCCCGAATCAACTCGGGATCCCGCATAAACTCGAGAATCCCGGATATTTTCGGGAATCCGGCACACCCCTACTGGATAGTCGTATTCCGTCGTTCTATCTCTCTACCATTGCTCTCTCGTTCTATCTTGTTCACGGCCTTTATCACGCGGTATCTTTTGCCTCGGCCAATACCGAAAATGCGTGCGGGTAGAGGTGTGTCGCGACAGCCAATCGAGCTGCCTCGCCAACTATCCAGCAACCGACAATAACAGCGTGGAAAAATTAACATCAGCCTATGCCGCTGTAGAAAATCCTTTCTTAAATTGCAGACTGTCTCTAAGTAGGTAGATAAAGTGTTAATAAGCACTTCGGAGAACGTAGTTTCCCATGTTTCCTTTACACAGAGACCAGCGGCCCCTTGCGAAATGAACGTTAGTTTCTAGAAAGGAATTCTTCGTTCGTTAAAGGAAGTTTAATGTTTTAAAAAATTGCTCTGATCTTTACTCTCTGACTCTCGATATAGGACTGTACGTCCATTTTGTTTGAAATGTGAAAATATAACTTGTTTTGATCTGAATGCAGAACTGAGGTTCCACTTGGAGAAATGCAGAAAAGTACGTAAATTAAAAGTACGTTAATTAAAAGTACGTAACACTTTGCTGACCGAGAAATTGAATGGCTATTCGATTCAACAATAATGTCAGAATTTACAGAAAGTCAGATGAGCGAAAGAAGTGACAATGATTGATTATACGGGTAAATTTTGAAAGGTTTAACACCGTTTGGTACGTTTAGTGTTAACACATTCGCTGTTTGCGACCCTCGAAGGGTTTACAGCGCAGTGCTATTGAATACGTCGCCGTAAAATCGGACAGTGAACGCGTTGGTCATTTCTTTTCAACCAGGTGTCGAGGCAAAGACAGTTACAGAGTGATTCCTTCCTCGTCGACGCGTTTGCGCGTATTGGTATATCGTTCACATACGAAATAATGCACGTATAATTATGCTAGGTATTATTGTGTATATGTATAGATATATATATATCTATGTTTTATATTATATGTATATATGTATAGTCCTTTACTCTCGCTTCGCTAGAATTGGCACTTGGATTTTCTTTTTTTTTCCACCCTTAAGCTTCCAACTAATTAAGAAAGAGTGAGGGAGTGAGAGAAAGAGAGAGAGAGAGAGAGAGAGAGAGAGAGAGAGAGAGAGAGAGAGA
>NW_026535057.1:0-25773 GCF_026225885.1 Hylaeus anthracinus
TTCAGGCTAGAACATAATCACGAATTTAAAACATTCCATTTTTTTTTGTGGTGCAATAAGGACGAAAATTTGAAAAAATGGAGCTACGTCCTGAAATTGCAGCTCACCCCTCAATTGTTTATCATCCTCAATTCTTGCTCTCTTCACCAATGCATACAAATTCGTATCGATATCTCAACCAATAGAAAAACTTCTTCATTCCGACATTCGATCCAACTAAGGAGGAATATATAAGAACGAATGTTCAATTCTGGACAGATTGCGCAAGGTTTCACTCTGTATATCGATTTCTATTCGTGTCCTGTGCCGGGTGTTTGCGAGCCCAACTGCTGACGTTTTTCTTGACCGTGAGTCGGGAAACGGGAAATTGATTTCGAATTTACTCCGTGAATGATAGATGGCTGAAGGGGAGGGAGATCATAATAGAAGCGAACGCTCCTCTCGGCGCGCTAAGAGCTGACCCATTCTCTACACTTGGCAATCGAACAAATGATGGGATGCTCGCGAACTATTGTGCTCGTAACTCTGTAACTCGAGCCCTCGCGAAGAAGGGAAAGATAATAAAAGCAGGAGTTGCTCGATGAACCGTCGTTGTTCGCTCGTTACTTTGCCAAACCACGAGTAAAGCGAGATCGCGGAGATTTAACGAACTTCACCAGAAGTATTTTAGCGACTGACAATATCGACCCTTCTGGAAAGCCAAAGTGATTCTGCGGAAGGTAATTGGCGTTGAAAACATTTCTCCAACAATTTTTTAATCACTTTATTTAACGACAGTTTATCCAATATATTTTATTTAATTAATATATATTAATATTATATATATATCGAATAGAGTTACAACTTCAAAATACTATAGAGGCAATTCTTAACAACAAAAACGAATTCCTCAAATTGGTAATACATATATATATATAGATATATATATATAATCGTTAATTCATCAGATTTTTATCCCAGATAAACGAAATAATTCCTTAATGTATATACATATATGTACATTAATGTATTACCAATTTGAGGAATTCGTTTTAGTTGTTAAGAATTGCCTCTATAGTATTTCGAAGTTCTAATTCTATTCGATTAAAAAATTTAGTTAACACTGATTCACAAAAAGAGGGGGAAAGTTGAGTACTTGCTACTAAAATATTTTATGGAAAAGCCAGAGTGAAACATTTGCTAAAATGTTGCGCCAGCTGAGGAATTAATTGTCTGGGTAATTACTGCAAATATTTCCACTCATCGTGATAAATCACTTTAAGCATCGACGCGTCCAATTTGTGCATTTATCGATACATTCTAATCTCGCTACCGTCAGACTTAGAGTGCATGGCTCAACAGCAGAGGTAATTAGCACGATAATAACAGTTAACTTGATTGCCTATTGCCTAATATGTCAAGCGATAGAGGCAAAGAACATAAGTAGATTAATTCGTATGAATATGCTGATCACCAGCTTATCGTTTATGTGTGTATGAAATGTGCAGGGACGAGTTATTTATTGCTTGTGACTTAGTGACTAATGTGTGTTCTTTTTTTTTTTTTTTCTTAAATCGATCAATGTGAATCGTAAAATCGGCGATCAGAAACTGCGTCTTAATTATTGCTTTCTTCGTTCTTCTAATTATTAAATAACGTAAATACACATCGTTTTATTACAAACAAAATATCATACTTCAACTTTCCTGCACAAAATGTGCATTTCAAAAATGTGGAAGAACTTCTTGAATATCTGATAAAAACTACAATTCACGAGCTGTACGAAGTGCAATCCAGTCTGAGTTCTCGGTGCTCAGGTTTGACTTTTTACGATTTAGAAAAATGTGACCACGTTTCTGGAACCTTTTTGTATAAAATGTATATTTAAAAAGGGTGAAACAATTTCTGGTGTGTCCGACAAAAAATATATAATTTACGATCTGTTTCCTACAAATGCTTGTAAATTGTGTATCGTGAAGTCTTTAAAGAATGAATATTAATCAATAACAAAGAAGTCGCTGAGCTTTGTTTACGTTGTACGCTTATGGACAAAATTTGGAGTAAGAAGCTCCATTATAAGTTGAGGTTACGGTCAGGAATTATTTCGTCCGTCTGGGATAAAAATCTTATCAATTAACGATATGCACATATTTGTTATGCACAAACGCGAAACGAAATAAAAAGGAATGCTAAACACCAACTACAATAAAGGTCTTGTAACCTCTTTGCAAATGTACCGCGCTGACTTGTACCGTGCATTACAGTAAAGGACAAAGGGGGGTGCTGCTTTGTTCTCTCTTCTCTTTCTTCCTTTTCAGTCTATTCCTACTACTTCATATCTCGCTCACTCCCCCGCATTCTGTCTGCACACACAACCGTTTGAATCGTTTGTACTGTTTGTACGTGAGCTTCCACGGTTTCCCGATGTCTCCCCTTATTAAATTATTTAATGTTATAATCTGCTTGAACCTTACTTCTGTGGCTATTATTAAAAGGGGGAAAAATACTTGAAATAGCTGCGAATTACGAGTACCATCAATTTCCAAGTTCTTATCGAGTGCCTTATTTATTTCACAAGTTTCATATGCGTAACGTTCAGTTGATATCATTTTTACAGTCACTATCTATTGAACGAGGGATGCAATATGATACATTTTCGTTCAATGAAATTCTTATAACTAATAATAATAATAATAATTGCACGAGTATCTTACTAACTTTCTTAATTTAAGATATTTTCAAATACAAAATTGCGTTGGCACCTCCTGTTCTCATCACTAGAAGAACACCGCGCGTTTGAGCGTTTCTCACAAGTTCTCCCTCCGAACATTCATGTATAAGCCATTCCCAAACGATCTCTAAACATCCCGGCGTCTAAGGCACGGGGCTGATAGGAACCCTTTCCTGCCACCGCACCTTAAACTTTATCACCAGAAAATTTGTTCCGTTTATCCAACAAAAATTTCCAAGTATCCACTTCTTTCTTATCGTCCTAGTCTTCCCTCTTTAACCCTTCCAAAAACGTATCCCTTTTCCTAAAACCACCCTGACCTAAGACTATATTTAACAGTACCCAAGTATTCAAATGGCGTCCATCTCTCTGATTCAGCATCGTTTACTTTCACGAATCACCACGGAGATCCCAGTGGCAGTCGGACGAGAAACGAAATTTGCTACGTAAAAATGATACCCTCTCTCCCCCGCGAGTTTTTTTTTTTCAGCGCGTGGGCGAAAAGGGAGGTTGGGGGGTGTATGTAGAGGGAGATATACGGCCGATGACAATCGCTGATCAAATTGCACGACGACTAATTGTTCGTCGAGTCGTCCCATCCGAATTGAAACGGGAAGTGAAAATTGAAATGCTCGTCGGAGGGTCACTTGATCTCGAAATAGAAAAAGTTATACTAGCCGGGGCCGATTGGTAACAATGGACGACAATGACGAATTTATACTTTCGAGGTGCAACGTGAAAGATGAACGCGGTTCTCCCTCGTTGAAATCGTGTCTCGAATACGCTTGCCCCGTTGCTTTCGAATCAGCTGCGATCATTCGATGACTGGGCACTGGTCGCGTAACGGGAGATGATTTGTTTATTTTCACCTTCGATCTGGGTGCCAATCAGATGGTTTATTAGGCTTCAATGTCTTGGGAGGTCGGAGGAATTTGGAAATGAGAAATTAATGTTAGCGTTGATGTACAAACTTCCTTTAATATTGTTAAAAATCATGTATCGTAGGATATTATAGTAGAATAATTTATATATTTTTATATTTATTATATACAGCTAGTCTGTAAATCATACATATTAGAATAATTATTATAGAGTAATGTCTATTGTATTAGAATAATTTATATATTTTTATATGTATTATATACAGATAGTTCTATAAATATTCTTCTAGGGTCTTTGAAGAAATTTATATAAATTAAATGATACTTTTGATGTTTCCAAATAAATATTTGATTATGCGTACAGTTTGTTCATGTACATATTTATAATGAAACATTTATTTAGATTCATTATACATGTTTCACCATATATTATTTATAATACTATTAATATTTAACATATTTAGGCAGGAGAAGTTTACAATCCTTAAGTGAGGCATAAAAATTAAATTAAAAAATCGGGAAGTTAATTAAAATGTTTATTTACATGTGCTAGTATTTAAGGAATCTTAGAATATTAGTTTCGAAGAGGGTCTGTCCTAATGAACATCCGACTGGCTATCAGTTACATGGATTTATCATCATACCTCCTTTCTTGAATTTCTTTTCTCGTCGCTGGTAATAGTCGCGTTCCTTTCATCGGCGCAGTTAGTTGATTTAATTTTCAACAGCGTTCTTTGGTAGTTTACTTAGTCGATTGTTCCTTTAATTCGAGTCGCGAACGCCAGCCAGCCTTCCTCGGAGTACAAACCGCCGTTCGGAATGCTTAATGGTCACTGTCCTGGTTTAGATCAATGTTTTCTCCTTTCTAAATAATACGTTTTGTGTTTCCTGTTACTACCGTCGGGTCCGAATCAGTTGACCGCTTATGGTCATTTTCTTAGTCCTTTGACCAGTGTTTCTCAAACGTTACCTTCCTCAGGATTTATTCAGTGAAAGGAAATTGTTGTCGAACTTCCTTAATTAGAATCAAAGTGTTTTTTCCTTGGAACCATTTCCAAAATCATTGTTCTACTATTTCAGAAATTTTACAAATTTTTCATATGTTGTATGAAATCGTTCAAACAAGTTTACCAGTTTGAACACTGTGAAACATTGATCGTTTTTAATATCAATGTTTTGCTATTTCTCGAATTTGCAGTTGAGTGGTTTTATTTTCTGTAATTTTGTGTTAACGTTCGCCACTTACTCGGCTGGCTCGTTTTCGTCGCGATGAAATCGCTCGTGGATTCCTCGTCGATCTTCATCGGCGCGTTTCGTTTCCCTCTTTCTGGAATAATGGAAACGTTCCAAAGTTTTTATGGGCACTCACAACTTCCTGCCGTGTCGAGGCTGCGAGCATCTCGAAATTCTTACCAGCTCGTGGCACAGAAGCTCGTAATTCAGCTTTTACGCGCAGGTTACGATCAATCGATCCCGGCACGGTTTTCGATCCGTCGTTTCATACTTCGATATTTTTCTTTTCTCGCAATTTCGCAGAATTCGTTTTACTTTCGCGTGTCATTACGAAGAACAACGGAAACTTTGTTTAAATGCAAATTCCTTTATCGAACTCTCTATACGTATTAAAATTGTACGTGATTCAATATTAACTAAAGACATTAATCACGAGAAATTTATTTATATTTTAATATCTATTTATTGGACCATTATTTATATTTTAATATCTATTTATTGGATTATTTATATTTTAATATCTATTTATTGGACCAATTAAAAGTTAATATCTCCGCCGTAATGAAACATTTATACAATTATTAGATTAATTAATAGATTACAGTCTATTAAGTCTCAGTCAATTAATTCCCTTTTCACCATTGCTAATTCTACGTGATCACTCAATTCCACTATCAACTCTCCTTATTGAAATTAACAAGACTCCTGCGAAGCATCACGAGTCTCATTTCACCTATTCAAAACAAATGTCTTCTTCTTTCCAATACGGTAAGTTTGGCCGTCCTGATACGGTTTTCGATGCGATTTTTCATTATCCGCCCGTGCATTTTTTTTTCGCGCGCAACGTATCGTCAAAATAATCTGCCAGCATTTCCGCTTCGTTGAGCCCGGTAATTTTGTATCACTGTGTACACAGTGTACGTGTGTATTTACACGCCTCGCAACTTTATTTAACGCGTAAATAGCGGGATTTCAAATGGAATCAGACACGTGTGTGTAGTTTCGTTCGATCGCTTGACGTTGGAAAATATCATTTTCATTCGGTGAAAAATACGTATTGTTTTTTTAAGCATTCCCGTTCAAACAACGATGAAAACCCAACGGAAATAAAATCGCACGTATTACTCGCGATTTATGGGTAATTTGGTGAGAGTTTTCGAATGATTTTCGCATTTTCATTATTTACCATCATAATCGAGTTATCGATATTTGTCACAGAATTCGGAGTTACTTTTTTTTTCGCGTTTACGCTATACTCCTCGATTATACGAAACAATTTTCCCTCGCGTTGGTCTCTTCGGTGGAAACAGTTGGGCAGAGACAGACGTGTAAAAAATTACTATAATTAATGGGAGGAATTAAAATAATACGAAGAATTTCAATGGCATAATATAGATCGGCAAAAATTCTTAAAATTTCTATCTTCTTGCAAAAACTACGAGAAAGCGAAAGAAATAACGAAAAATACGGAACAGTGATGGTTGGAAAATGTGTGTCGTTTCGTAAATATTTTTCATTTTCCAACGACTATCAGAAAATTGTCTATTTTCCTGGTATTATTTTTTAATCGTTTGCACAAGTCCGTTTTTGTCGAAATGCACGCGAATTCCAACGTTTATGCGTGTGATTACAGTTTTCCCTGTCACACGTCGATCAGTCATCGACTATTGTTTCCTGGTTCCGTTAGAATGTACAATAGCACGCATTGTAAACATTTTTCTATTTCCGACAAGCACACAAATTGCCATTATCCTGCCGTTGTTTTTTTTTTTTCTTTTTAAATTGTTTGCGCAACTCTGTTATTGTTGGAACGAGCAGGAATTTTTTTCGAACGTTTCTGCTCGCACAGTTAACGATCTGGCGCACGTACACGTGTGTACTTTGCGCGGAAGATTGCGAATAAGAACGATCTACCGCCCGATGAAAAGCGCTTGGAGTGATTAATCGCGGGGATTAATTAATCGCAGTGGGAGCAAGAAGCCGCATGGTTTCGCTGATTAACCCGTCGCTCGTGGATAGTTTGTACATACGACGTTTCGTGAAATCCTAATCAGACGAATGGTCTTTTTCACCGACGAATAACAGGATAGAATACGCAAGAGGATACTATATATTTTCCATTCTTCTACATTGTTTGACATTGCATATGTTCATTAGAGTGGTCCTCGCTTCATGGAAAAAAATGACTGAAAAACTTGGATGCTCAATTTTAACATCAACACGTGGTCCAAAAGTGTGAAAGTTTTAAATGCGATTTTTCCAAACGGTTACTTTTTTGTTTATAACTCTGGTAAAAATTGACGAAACGTTTTGAAATTTGCCAGAGGTATTACTTATCATAATTGGAAGAATCCCTAAAAATTTCAAATTTTTATCTTAATTATTTCCTTATGTATCAGCTCAGAAATACCTTATATATCAACCAAGAAATTACGTTGTCTATTTATATAAACACTGTCACAGAAAAAAGAAATATACATGTCGAATCGAGTAACCTCCTCCTTTTCGAAGTCGGTTATAAATAACTGAGTGTGAGTCACGGAAGAAACTTTTGAGACGGCTCAATAATTGACGCCGTTTCTCTCTGTTTCTTTGGGCAAATTTGATCGGAACACCCCGTAGGTTCGACGTCGATTGAAAACCGACGCGTGTTGTATACGTACGTGGAAGTTGGAAGGAAAGAGAGCCGTTTTCGGCTCGCAGCCCCCGTAATTGGTGGGTTTTAGCGATATAATTCTTGGCCCCGAGGCATATCACAGGCCTATGGGCTTTAAGCCGTCGTCGACGGGTCCATTGGGGTGGTTGCCCACTTCTCCTCATATACACGCCATCCTCTTTCTCGTTGTGTACACGGGGGTGCGGCTCGAGCTTTACCCGACTGTTGGGATCCGTTAGGCACCGGAGTTTGAGGGTAAGAACGGTATGACAAGCATTTGATGAGGGGACCATCGCCACCCACTGAAATCCCCACGAGTGGTTCTCATTCTGCTTGCTCCCGGAACCGTCTACCATCCTGCGAGCCTTTTTCGTTACGCGAAAGCGCGAATTCAACTGATATCTCACCGAGAGGTTAACCAAACATCGTTTTATTTATTTAACCTCTCGAGGAATACTGATTCATACGTACACGTTTAGTTTCCGACTTCTTTTACACATTATGACTTGGAGATAGCGATTAGAAACGTAAACAAGTATTTAGAATTAAATTTTCCAATGGCGTGATACAATGACGATATTGATAGCTGTCTATTGATGCTATTACCTTGGTTTTTGTTTATGTTTAATGAAGAAGTACGAACGAGGACAATAGTTTTGGATATGTCGAATAAGAGACAATAATCGAGGAGAAATACAAGGATTATTACAGGAATCGAAGAGTGAAATAATTATAAGCTTAGAGATCTCAAGGTATGATGGGAAAGACATAAAAGACTAACTTGAAGAAGCAGAATGGCTTGTTATAGAAGCATAACGATCAAAACACCACAAAGGGTTAAGATTGTTAGAAGACTTGAATTCTAGAAAACTGGAAAACGATATACAGAATCTCTATTTACCGAAGGAAAGGAGGACTGAAAGTTCATGCAGTAACAAGGTAGCCAACGAAGAACCTTCTAGTCACCATCATCGTCAGTTACTTCCGCCTCCAACCTCGCCTGGTTCCAAATTCCAAACGACCATTCGCCAAATGTTACTATCGCAACGAGCAAGACTCTCGCGCAATAATCGAGGACCTCCTCTACCCAGAGGACCGTGAATCTCTCCTCGGGCGTCTCAGTTTGCGAATACAGTAAAGACTGGATACATGCAAGAATATCAGGACCCAAATATTGCGGTTATCCAGCCGAGATTTCTATTCTGTATTTACATTTTGCTCGAGTCGAACGTAGAAAAGGACAGCGAGTGAAAGAGAAAGAGATCCGAGGGTAAAAAGCAGTCGGCAGAAGCATATCAATCGCTTAGGATCATATTATACTACTCAAGGGACAACTCTCCTCCCTTTCAGTGGTGGGAATAGTCATCTTGCATTTATCCAGTCGATCCTGTCTTGCACTTATCCATTCTTTACAGTATCTCGCCCGGTTTCGGACGTATCTCGATCCTAAGCGAGGTTCTAGCTCGAAAGCACGGCACGTCGAGTTTTCTACGTTCGAGTTGGCCCAGTTTGTACGCCATTGTTGAGTCTGTGCGCGTTTTTCCGCGGTGACGGACGCGTCGTCGAAGGATGTAACTCTGGTCGTGGAAGATTGATCGCCACTGCCAACTGTGTCGAGAACGTCGCAACGCTCTTGCCACACCGGGGAGTCACCGAGCGTCCTCGCCAGTGATTCTCACAAGGCTCTGTTCGTCCAGCTCGACGAGATTCAGTCTATGAACGAGGAAGGTTGAGAGCCTCGGCTCGGTTCTTGTCCAACATTTACATTTACATGTCGAACGAGGTTCGACCCTCGGCTATCCTCGTTAAAGCGCAGAAGGGCATGGTCAGAAATATACGAACACACATATGCGTGGATTCATACGAAACGGGCGTGGAGCGGCCGTCACTGTCATCCGCATGATTCGCGTACGGCGAATGACGCTTATCGATCAAAAGACCGCTTCTTTGAGGCGTCGCGCGCGACGTATGGCGATTTTAGCGGAATCGTTGGGTTTATCCCTTTAGGGGAAACATTGGAGCGTACACAGGGTGTCCTAAGATGACTTAAGCTTCGAGTAACACGTAAAGTGAAATAATAGCTTAGCTGTCGAGGGGACCTGGCAGTTAGGTTGCTCCGAAATGAAGCCTTCTTTCGGAACTAATTTCGCGGAAATGGATGCTGCCTCAGGCTTTTTTCTTTTAAAGAAAAATATACTTTCTCTTTTCTTGTACATATGCGGTACAGTGTCCTGGAGAATGATTGAAATTCCAAATACTAAAATAAAATCTTAATTGTTGAGGGGACTGGGACTTTCTGCAAAATGGGGTCTTTAGGAATGAATTCTAAGTAAAGGAATGCAGGTTCAGGCTTTTCTTTTACACGATGTGTAGTATGTATCTTAAAGAGCAAGAAAATTGTTTTTATTTATATGTATATGTGTATATACTGAAGGATGTGCAAGGAGAGTCTGGACCTGCATTCTTTTACTTTGAATAAATTTGAATACCGTTAACGTACATACTTTCTACACGGAACTACTGTCTGAGTAGGTTTGCGTTAGCTTTTGGTTGAGACGGCATTGAATACCATAAATGTACATACTGTTTGAGCACATTTGGGATAATTTTTGAGGTGAGGGCGGCTATATTGAATACCGTTAATGTACACACTGTTTACACGGAGGTTAAGATCACGATAGTATAGAGAAATCTGTCAACTCTCGTAGAAAACCTACCTGCGAAGGAAACACATTTGGCATTTCTTGATCCGGCAGAGTTTAGAGCAGTTTTCTGCGCCCGTAATCATCCATGAAACGAAACAGTAGTGCACAGCACGCACAGGAGCCGAAGGGTTTACGCTCTCTCTTATAGCGCTGTATTCGCTGCACAAACATTTTATTGTATTTTTGCGCGCGTCAGGGGGTTGTGAAATGAACAGCTGATGCGTGTTTCTTGCTCCGTACGAAGGAAACGATTACCGGCATGGAAACGGCGTGGTGTGCAAGGTGGGATCGATACAAGTACACGTTTGTTACGGGCTCGTGTAAAAAGACTCTCAAAGAGTAGACCCGAGCCTGGATGTGAGGGGGTAGGTTAACATAGGAAAAAATGCCAGCTTTCTCGTAGACGATAAACGTTTCATCCCTTGCGTTTACTTCGATATCGTCCACGTGGCCGATCGAAACCGCCGGTGACACAGCCAACTTCTTCGGGGATCCACCAGATGGATGCTTGAACATCCCTTGGATCCCACTGGTGCAACATTTTGGTTTCTTCAGGAAAATCGCGTAGCGGTGGTACAATTTCTTTAAGCCTTATTATATTCTGTTACAAGCAAGTGCAATATGTAGCTTTAGATTAACAATTTCTATACCTGTTTCAGACTGTCACTGTTAATTCTTGTGTAAAATCAAAGAGTTCGAGTTCTTTTTAATAACTAATGTGTTTTCCAAAAGGGTGTATAGATTTTTGTGTTTTTAATCAATTCCACAATGGAATATATTCGATCTTTGCATTTTAAGTGAAAGTACACGCAGTCTTCCCTCATCAAAAACAACAACAGAGATACACTTTAAAAATCGAGGGAATAGTCAGTAATAACCAGAGAGACGAAAGTATAATGTAAACTCTACGATACCTCTAGCTCTGTGATTCTTCGTTTAGCTAAGCCTATTAAATAAAACAACCTCGGTATAATGTTAACAAGAATAGTTTCTGAAGAGATTCTAACCACTGCAGAACACTGCTTCACTCGTAATATTCCCTTTAATCCGAGACCGTTCTTTCTTTCCCTCTGTAATATGAGGGAAAGTCGATAGTAAGTAATAGTAGAGCAAGCATAGAGTCGTGTCCCACCAAAGATACGCTGCGATCGGTGCTAACACTATGACAGAGCCGCATAGCGCCTGGCAATCGACCACCGTATCTGATCCACGGCTTTCTCTTCTATAGTCGAATCAGAATCTACCGACCTGCTCGAGGTCACCGAAAGGTCATCCCCATAAAATCATTTAGCTACCCTCGCTCTCTATCTCTCCTATCTTTGTTCAAACCTCCAGACCAACCTCGGATCACAAGGTGGGCCAGACGATCCTCAAATTTTAGAGGAGAACTCTCTCAATCCTACAGTTCGCATTTAATCATTTTTATTAATTTATATATCTTTCATTTCTATCATTATATCTAAAGCTACATATTCCTAATCATAGCTTTATTTATTTCTGTGTATAAGAAACACCTGAGAGAAAGGTTGGGTCAGGTTACCATTTATTTATGACGAAAAACCGTACAATTTTTTATCATCCCTCAGTCGTGCTAATATACAATCAATTCCATAAATATTTGTACCATCTATATCTATTGAAGAAGTTTTACTAAATTAATTAATATTTTTTATATTACCAATGAATTTTTCATTATAAATATGTATATGAGTACGCTTGTACACGTATACATTTATATATACATCGACATATTTATGCATAAATATACACTTGGAAACATCAAACCTACCATTTAATTTACACTTACTCGACATGGGGCGACACGGTGGTACACGCCATCTGTTAACGCTGTTGTACTCCGCTTGATCCGTACTTTATTATTATTCGACAAGTACAATCGTCGAGCGAAATTTAAACGAAGTTAATACAGGTAAACGCGGTACTGGCTATAGGTCCTCGTGTCGGAACGGTTCGGACAATTCTCTGATGAAAAAGGAAAGAGTGATAGGCTTTATAGATTTGGGAAAGATAGAAAATATAGGATAGAAAGTATAGGAATTATCTTGAGTTTAGTGGTCGGCAAACTAAACTAATCAGGATGAAATCATGAGTTATCGGAGGAAGAAATTTCGAATGTTTGTTGGAGTTAAACGGAGGATGAGGAGAAGACAGTTATCTCAACTAAAACTAATACAAATACTATGTTTGCATACAACAACATTCGAGCGTGAGCCACCTACGGTACACGTTGCTCGATAGGACATACAAGCATAAGCCACCGGTGGTACACGCTTGAATGTAATAACCAAAAACCGTGTAATTGTCCTGTTTCTTGATTCCAGAACAATTCTTTTAACCACCCCTATGAATCCTTCCAACAAACCTCAACCAACTCTCGCGCGACAGTCAGCCCAATCCTTCCCAAAATCGTCCCAAAACCTCCGAGCCCACCAATACCGATGCAACAAAGATTTAATACACTCGCGGCGAGCGGGCAGCATTGACGGGTATATTTCCACGGACAATAAATCTTGCTTCAGTCGCACGTAGGTTAAGGGGGACTGCCAACACCCAAGGGTGACTGTATGGCATTGTGTGACGCTACCCGTGTACAGGTCTGCGCGTGTGGGCGTGTACACGTGCTCGCGCGATCTCACACAACTCCGTCTAAGAACAACACAGTGTGCGGCTCTGTCGTTGGATCACGTCGCCCTGGGTCTGCGGGAAGCGAGAGGTTATATTCCGTCGGTCCTCCACTGCGGCGCATTGTGCGCACTGCCATGAAACGTCTAACCTATAATAATCATACCGATATACAAGACGAGCTCCGTAATGCTTGCTTCTCGTACGAGTCGCACACAGTCGCGCGACACGTGTACGTGCGCGACCCGAGCTGCAACACGGCTCACCGTCAATCCGCCATTGCGACATGGACGTGAGGTTACGCGCGTGAACGGGAAGCGAGGTTGCCCTCGTCTCTGGCCTCTCTGCCACCCAGCGCGCATTGGCCGGGTTCTGGCAAGAAATGAGTAGCAAAACCTGCTGCAACGTTCGATTGGCTAGTTGTTTTGCTATTACTATTAAGGCGTCTGTAATTGATCCGTAACGTTCGGAGCCTGGCTAGGATTTGTGGGCCTTCGAAACCGGATCTCTTTCCTGGTACTTGAGGCTTGTTCGTTTTAATATTGATATTGGTTTTGGTTTCTCCCCGATGGATTGGGTGGTTTGGGGTAGGAACGGTGATGGAATATTGGTGGAAGGTAGTTAGTTAGGTAGTTAGTTAGGTAGTTAGTTAGGTAGTTAGTTAGGTAGTTAGGTAGTTAGTTAGAAGTAGGTAGTTAGGTACTCAGTGAAGATGAGAGAGATAGATCGTTGGGACGCCACAGGGATTGGCACTGGAGGTATTGAACTGGGAAATGGGACTCATGTACGTCCCACGTAACGTAAAATACGTTAATACCACGTATTGTTGTTATTAGTCACGCGGTCCACAACAAATGACTACCGCGAGGTCGTCAAAAAGAAACATAAGAGCGACGAAAGCGAACGCCAATACATTAGCGTAATTACGAAATATTACTGTGATTGAATTTGAGATATCTTACTACTTCGTATTGGCTGACGCGAACGGCCTATTCCCCTTGCGCCACAGGCCGGACTCCTTCAGTCTGTCGACTCTCGGCGAGTCAGGAGCACAGTATGCCAGAGTTTCTCCTTAAATTATTTAGCATTCATTTTGTTGAGGCGAGTAATTAAGTCTAAAAATAATGGAGTATTGTTGACAGTCGATATTCTATAAATTGGTATCGAAATTACCGAATCGAGGAGCTTAATTCATGTATGTCAGATTTTCTTTCTAAAGCAGTTAATCCGTTGCACTCGAGAGGTGACTCTCGGTCGCCACTAGGTTTTGCGCAGTAAATCAACCAACAATAATGTTTGTTTAGGTTTCATTTTTTTGGAACTCGAAGTGTCAATAAAATGATTGTCAGTGCAGTAAAGGTCAGAGAAAGGTGCGGTAAAATCTCAAATTAGTTTGCGATCACGAATCCGGCTACATCTTCCAAGTCGATCTAACAAGCTTAGCATTCGAGTCACTGGTAGGTACCAGAAAGAAAGGTCTCGAGTCCAAAGGGTTAATTTAACGCATAAATAATAGAGTATTTTTTTATTTCGAATCGAATAGTATGTTTATCTTAGAAAACCACAGAAATAATTTCTACGGCTAATCTTTCATTGCTGATCGTGTGATAGCAACATTATTTTGCTTTAACGTTGAACGAATTTCCAAGGAAGTTGGATACACACGTTCGGTGTCTGTAGCCATAATTGCGCGATTCAGCATGTTTGCGCGCGCTACGAAAATAGTATTAAGTGTACCGTCCCCTTCTATCAGTTACATGCTATCGCAACACAGGTTTGCATATTCCGACCGCGCACCTCTGAACAGCAGGAATTTCACCACGTGCTCTTCCTCTCTGCCTTTCACCTTGGTCTTCTTCAACGAGCGAGTCTCCCTCCTACTCATTCACCCTCTAAATTCAGTCTAGGTTCCCCTTACAAAGCGTGCCGGTATTTGTTAGCACATTTTATGTCCCGACATTGATTGAGCATACATATTCCGTTAAGGCATTTCTCCAGCAGGCATTCCAAATCGCGCCCTGTCCTATTATAACGAACCCTCGTTGTGCTTTCTTTGCAACCCCCAAGAAACGCGGGACGCGAATGTAACCATTCCAGGAATATTTGTTAACGAAGCAGACAGTGAATATTAATATGCGCGAAGAGGTTCTGGTACCTTTTACAATAAATATTATTACGTGATTTACAATCGACGACAAACGAAGCACTAAAAAGAATGACATCATTTTTTGAAATTTTTTATTACAAACTATTTGCTTTACCAATTTTAAATTACATTTAATAATATGAAGATCTAATTACTACTACGTTTCTACTCTGGTTCCTAATAAAGCAGGATTCAAAATAAATTTTCTTTTTAATTAACACAGCCTTTACCGTGAGGTTCTTTTAAAAAATTCCAAGACCGTTATAATCTTAATACATTTGTACGTATAATTTGTATTTACCATATATTTAATATTTATATATAATTTAGTACATAGTTTCGCAACAGTAAGTCTTCGAAGACGAGAAAATATCGTTGAAGCAATTATTATTCCTCCCTTATCGGAAGCTTCATCACGTTTCGCGACAACTGGACACATCGATTCTCGTTACCATTATTTATGGTTTTATTAACGTGCCCCGAGGTGTGTATGTAATTCAAAGACGAGAGCCAGACTTCCCGATGGCCTAGACTCCGTTATTTCTGCAGAACGCGTCGTCGGTGTGCCCTGCACACGCATAGAAAACTAGTGTGGTTATTCGTCGGTGTTCGCTGCATATCGATGCATCGATGTTTATTCAAGTGCAGCTACATCGGCCTCGTGCGTCTGACTTTCAACAGCCTCGAAACATGATTTGAATAATTCCCAACAGCGGTGGCTCATCCAATTAGACTCCTTTCCGTGATACGATATTAGAGGAGCGAGGAACAAATATTCCCCTAAGAATTAGATTAAGGAAGGAGGGTGTCGGTCGTTCTTTGAACGACTTTCAAACTTTCATCGCTTTGAGATAACGTTCCGAAGAGAGTAGAAAATAAATGTCAACGTAACAAGTTTATTTTTGGATATGTCCGCGGTGTACCAATTATTCGATAATACAATTATATGCTATACTACATCTCAGAAAAGAGTGCCCCTTTTCACCTCTTTTTGCAAAAGGAAATGACAGAAATCGATTTAATTATCGAATAGCTCTATTTAGGTGCAAGTGTACTTACCTGAAACGCCTCTTGTTATCTTGTCTAATGAAGAAGTTACAGCAAAAAATAGCTTCTACAAGGAGACTTAAACGATAACGATAAAAAGTACCAAGTCCAATGTTTCATCCGTTGCAAATCTAATTTGCCAGCATTGGTCAAGCTAATAAGCGTAATTTGCATTATTGATTAATTGAAAATTCTAATTGGATGCAAATTGGGTCGTCTCGGTATCATTGATCTCCGTGCGTTTGACTTGCATCGCCGATAAAGCGTTTACCAATGCAAAACGTGACTTTTTACGTGTTCTGTTAATCGATTAATCTCGGTACCAGTAATTCTGAGTCACCGTGTACCGCGTCTTGAGATGACGAATAACACCACGGTGGACACTTGTATTTAATTCCGTGTGAAATGATTCAATCTGTAATTCAAATTACGATAATATTTTTTTCTTATTTTAGAAGCAAGTTAATACTTGCTTGTCTTTTATTTAAAAGTGTGGCGGCGGTTCTGTGAAGGGAGAGCGAGAGAGAGGAGTGAAAAGGAATGGGGACCGTTTCGTCCTGGGCATTTAGAGGTCGGTCGGGAATGGCTTATATGTATATGTTAGGCGGGATCACTTGTGAGAAACGCTCGGTACTCGCATTGTTCCTCTAGTGGCGAGGACACGAGGTGCCATCACGAAACTTTGTATCCAGATAGTAAATTAATTTGATGTGGCCCTTTAGCCAGTCAACTGATGATTGACGAGTATACTCGTCATGAATAAAATTTAGTTACCGTTGGTTATTTAAGAGCATGTTTCACATATTAATTCGAGTAGCAGTAGTACAAGTGGCATGAATCTTTGAGTATTTCATCCGTCGTAGTAGAAAAGAAGACGGCCACTGGTTAAAATATCCCCAAAATATTCTCAAAGTTAAACAAAAACAAAGTATCAGCTCGTCACATAAGTACGTGCCGAAGATTGTGTCGAAATTTAATAAAAAACCATAGAAATTTTCTAGTAACGGTACAATGACTATGTGAGAGAGGCGAGAAACTATTGTGAAACGAGACAGATTATCTTTTCTTGTGACACTTACGACTACGTTTCATATATTAATTTGAGAAATAGAAGTATAAATGGCACGAACTTTTAGGACGACCTAATAAATGTCTCTCTGTAAAAAAGAATCGCAATGCTGTTAATGTGGTTACTGCTTAAAAGTCTCGGTCACCGTATACCCTTTACACATGCCATATTGAACGATTCCTCAGCGAAACTACCCCTAGTGTCACATTCTCGATTAAATTTCAATTTAAATACCTGTCCACTCGAATCACCTTCGTCCGACCTGTATCCAGACCATTTCCATCGAACAAGGTTGGCAGGACTGCGGGGAAGGTCAATTTCACCGACTGTCCACGGACGTTCGCATCTACGGCCCCTTTGTTGGAAGTGGTGTGGACGAGCCCTTAAGGGGCTTCTCGCTTACGTCATCCGATCTTCGGTCTATCCTCGGCCCCCCCGAAGACCTATTACCTTATTTACGATTCGCATGGCCATTATCTCCCGGCAACAAAGTGAACCAGCCGGTTTTTCGATACGATCCTGCGTGCAGGAACACACAGACTCCCTCGGACCCGTCGCACGCGTGCACACGCACGCCTACACCCGCGTGTACCCACACCAGCCAGCGGTCCTTCATTGATTTCGCTGGTGTGAAAGGGGAATCGGGCAGACAATGAATACAAAGGCCGCGGTATAACACAGGGATCCAAGGCAGAGGAGAAGCGTGCTTCTCTCTGGTCGAAGGCGCCTCGAGAACGGAAGACTTTTGTCTTCGCTCGTTAATAACAGTTTTGACACAGCGGGAAAGGCACGGATGATTGGACGGCTTATGGACGAGGCAAAAGGAAATTATTGAAAAATTGATTTTCACGATTACGAATCGTTCCTTTGATCAGAGCGAGCCATCGATGCGTGGACCCCTCGCCTTTGCGCACGCGCCCCCTGCGTTCGCTGGCTTCCGCGTGTCCCTCGACGTTATATGTGCGCGATTCATTAAGCTCAAAGAGCAAAATCCGATAGTCGTACTGAAGAACCGTCCGAAAAAAAAAAAAAAAAAAAACGGAAAGCGGAGGATGTAATTAAAAAAAAAGAAAAAAAGAGGGAGAACACCGGTGGGGGTGGATTGTTGGGGCATGGAATTGATATCGCGGAGATTTTTGCTGGACGGTTGTTGGTGATTAGTTTGTGGTGCTTCGAGGAAGGTAATGAGAAGTCCAGTAATGATTAGACTGCGGATTTTTTACGATGAGAAAAGAAAGAGAAAAAAAAAAAAGAAAATTCGTGTAAAATTCATCACTCGCGAAGGTAAACAATAGACGGTCCAACTGAAATTAATAAACCGAACGAATTTTTTGGTCAATCTAATAAAAAGAATTTTTGAAAAAGTTAGACGATATGTACTTTGTAACTGAAACGACTTGAAGTAATATAGTATAAGTAGCGATAAGAAAATAACTCCTACGTTGATTCGTCGAATGTAAATTACTAGGAAAGGTCGCGATTATTCTTGAACATGTATCTGCTTGAAAAGAACAGGTAGGGAAGCGTAATTCCGCAAATAAACGCTATTTGGGGAAACATTAAAATAGAAAAACGGGCGACAGTTGATCCGGCTCGCATTTTCGTTTCTAAATCGGGAAGTCGCGGTTTTAGCTTTCGTTCGAGTATTGATGAATTTTTGCCCGCGTCACACCTCGAGAAATATAATAACGAGTTTCTGGCTCGTTAGAATCGCTGATATTAAAAATCTAATATAGGGTGTCGCTATTAATTATCGTCCCACAGAATTTTCCAAATGGATCTTAAAAATGTCCGTGAATAGAGACTCCAGCCGTAACGTACCTATTTTTACGATCGGCAGGCATAATTGATTTTGTGGTTGTTTAAAATTAAAATGGTACCAATATAATGTGCTAATGAAACATCGCAGAAGCCAAGCTTCGCTTGAAAGTAATTTATAACGTGTATAGATTTATTGTAATAGAAATCTGGTTAAAAATTTAAAATGTTTATCTCAGTTACGCTTCAGTAATATTATTCCAAGTCATTTCTATTATAGAGTTCTATGATAACGCTCGTCTACAATTTTCTGTTAGTACTATTAAAAACTTCTATATCCATAATAGTCCATTATCGTTTTATTAATCGATTTGCGAAACGTATGAAATATTGTTGCACTAATTAATTAAAAGCCCTTTGAAACTATTCGTTTGTTCGATCACAATAGAAATATATAGAAACGAAACCTCGATAGATTCATTGTTGAAGATACTATAATATCCGCAACAGCTGTGCCTTGATTATCTCCGTGTCAAAAGGAAAGCAATTAACAATTACCATCCGTACTATTAAATCGCGTAAACCCTTTGCCGGAGGATTTAATTGTTCGAATATTGCGTGTTTATTAATTCAACGGAGCTTCGTTGCTAAAATAACAAACACGCCGGTTCGGTGGGAACGAGGAATTGCGAGCAACAAATTTTGGATCAATAACTGGAATTATCGTTGGACGAGCGGGGCTCGTTGGTCAGGTCGCGCGAGAATTTTCATGAAAACGAATTGTCGTTGGCCGTATCGCGTAACGGATGTGTGTACGCTGTTGGGTTAACCAACGGAACAACAACCTGTTCGATGACTGTTCCGTTTGATGATTGCAACAAGTGAGGCCCACCGGCGGTCCTCTTCCCCCCGTGTGCCGTTTCCCCAGACCATTTTACCACCTACAGCCACTCCCCGTTTCGAATTCAACAAGTGGCCAAATCATTCTGCGCGAGACTGCCGTATAGCCACCGAAAAACTGGAATTTTCCAGCCAGCAGACAGTCATTGACCATTTAACGCGGCGCCAGCCAGAATATTTCCCTCTGTCGCGACGGATCCCGTTGTTCGTCCCCCCCCCCCCCCCCCCCCCCCCCCCCCTCTCTGAAAAATCCCTCTCGTTTCGTCCACGACACGCAATGCTGACGATTTGATGACACCGCGTAATCGCATCGGATTAATGATTGCCAATGTGAAACGGTTTTGTTCTGGATCAGTCGGAGAAAACGAAAACATGGCGATGAGGGGGTGACTTATTTGTTTTAATTTTTTTTTGGGGTACAATTAGGTTATCTGGTCTAGGTTTCTTTGCGGTTTCTTGTTATTAATTCTCCCGTTGTTATTAATTATTGATTTCGATACGTGAACATATAATTAAGTTACCGCATGTTCTGTTCCTTTGTATTTTCGCGTACTTTTTTTTTAAAAAAAAGTGTATATCTGTGTGAATATAGACAGTGTATAAAAATTAGTTTGTAAAAAAAATACAGATGGATATGCACAGATATTTCAATTTCTTTACAATTTCTAATCACTTGGTGGATTTAACAGACGTGTTATATTGAAAAGTAAAGGAGTTAATGGTATTTATTTTAGGTTATTTGTAGTTAATAAAATCTTTATGACGTCATTATCGACCCTTTGCAGACCTATGAGGCTCGACAAGAATGTACTGAAATCTGGAAGCCTGGTTCGCAAAAGGTTAATCGATTTTTAAATGGTACGGAAATCGAAGCTGTCACAATATTCGTATCGTTATCAGTGAACATTCGGCCGTATCACCGAAAACTCGAGCTCCGTTTCTACTTTTGGCATCAGGCTTATCTTTACTCGACGAGTAACGGATAAATAGATTTACGCAAAGTGAATTTAATAAAACGAAAGAACACCGTTAAGACCCCTTATCGAAGAACGCTAACTTTGAAAAACGATCGTTTTCGAGTGCTTTTAGATAGGGGGACGCTGCCTCACAAGTTAATCGAACTTCGAAGTAGCATTCGAATAAAGATGAAGATTAAGATAAAATCCGTATTCGAGCGCAAAGATAACAAATTTCTCGCGTAAAGATGCACCATTATGCGTCGAATAAATTCACATGAAATGAATCTATTCAGCCATTATGCGACGAATAAAGATAATCCAGGTTATTCCGACAGGGGATAGAGGTGAAGTCTCTTTTATTCGATTTTTCATTCAGGGGACCTTTCTGTTCGCTTCAAACGCTTCTGGTGTGAAGTCCATTTGAGAGGATGTAGGTACACTGTTGCTCAAAAGTTTCGGGGCAGCTCGGTGACTGCTTAAAAATATAGTATTTTACGAAAGATTAGGAAGAATTCTGGAGACGATGAAAAATATGAAAGAATATTATGTGTGGGATAAAGAAAGTAATGTCTCGAGAATGATATCAATGAGAAAATGATGTTTACATGTTTATTTTAATAATTCCTTTAATAATATTATTTTATTTTTATAGAACCTAGCCGTAGCTAAATATTACTTTCGGTTATTATATTTTACAAACTATTTACTATTATACATAGTTTGTGCATTGAACAACGTGTTACATATTATAGTTATGTTTATTTTAATCCATATGAATGTACTTCATATAAAATGGTGCAGTTTAAGAAGATAAAAAAGCAACTTTAACACTGTAACTTAAAAAGACGAACTTTTAATCCAAATCAGTGAATGTTTCACACTTTACCCAAGCAATAAGAAAATATAAGGTATAAAATACATTATTAAAAATTCATATAGCCCAAACATTATTGCAATAACTTACACGGTTTCAAGGTTACACTGCTTGACACAACATGCTCCCTATTTGTAAATCTTAACTTAAAAAGAGGAACTTTCAATGCAAATCAGGAACTGTTTCACACTTTACCCAAGCAATAAGAAAATATAAGGCATAAAATACATTATTAAAAATTCATATAGCCCAAATATTATTGCAACAACTTACACGGTTCCAAGGTTACACTGCTCGACACATGCTCCTTATCTGTACATCTTCCAATAACGTACTTCCGAGTGCAAAGGGCACATTCACCTAAAGTTCCATCGACCAGGAGAAAAACAAACAAAATTCATGGTCCACGTGAATGAAGTTTCGTTTCGAGTCACACGTCGGACTATTCGTAGAAATGAAATCGATTCGATTTCTGTTAATATTGCCGCGTGCACGTTTGGTAGGGTACTCCACGAAATTCGATTGGCATCGCCGCAGAAGAGGGCGGTGTGTAACGTAATCATTACTGTCATCGGAAAGCCCGATCCTTTTCTCCGTAATTTCAACCGTTGGAGCGGCGTCGGTATACGGCGAGCTGAAGAGCCCGTAGACTCAGACCTCGTGCTACCTGGTGGAATGGGTCTCATTAAGGACGCCTTCATGGCCCTTCATCCTTGGCTCTTCAGGCCTCGCCCCCTCTCCGTCGCGCACCCCAACGCTGGAGACGCTCGTCTTTTATACCTGGATGCCCTCTGCTCGCGTTTCTCTCGGCTCCGTTTGTGTGTTCGCGTGCGCCTTATGCGGCCGAAGGCCATTTGATGCTGGTTGCTTGTCATCTTCGACTTTAACCTCGTTACGATTTACAGCCGTTTCTTGAAACGAACGGAAACTCGCTCGCTCGCTGCCGACGCTCGCGGTTTTCCTTTAAATACGAATTTGTTAAGATTTTATTCGAGGCTACGAGTGACTTGAGGACCAACGCAACGCGAAACACGAACGTTGCTGCGCGGGGAGTTCGTGCCGGTGTAACGAGATTTCCACGAGCTTTCCTCGCCCTTTAACGAGTTCTTTTCCTCCGTGTATTTTGTAAATGTACTTTCGTTGTTGCGCGGGGAACCGACGTTATCGCCCGCGCTGGAATTGTGCAGTTCGATAGAAATCTCGCTTGTTACCTCCGCCCCGAGCGCTCCACAAGCCCGTTGGAGACTTCTCGCGGACGGAATTTCATTTCTCACGGATACCACGGAACCCGTTCGTTGTCGTTAGGTTTGTAGCCGTCGCGGTTGAATCGAGTTATTAGGGCGGATTTTTTTCTGTCAACGATTTTTTGGTTTACTTATCACACTTGCGTTCAATTCTGAGTCTTCGAGTTCGCTGATTTAAAAATTCAACGTAACTGGGATAAATTGTTCGTAAATTTCTGAAAGGATTAGTAGATTTGTTTGTCCCAGTTGCTAGGTAGTTCAGAAATAAATTATGGATTTCGTGCATTGACTTTAAATGGTTTGCGAAGATTTTTAATCAAAGTGTATATATAGCTTGTATCGGTACATTTTTGCCAATGATTCGTAGGCTTGTTTATTACAGTTGCGTTCAACTCCGAAGCTGATAAATACTTTGATAAATTAATTTTGAAAGAAAAGACATGAACGAAAATAAATCTGAGCGGGATTCGTGAATTTTAACAAGGTCAAATTGTTTCCTAAAAGGAGCTGTACAATTCATTTTTTAATAACACACAAATTGCACGAAACTGTACTAATTAAGCTACCGGATTGCTTCGAAGACCAAACATTCTTCTTCTAAATGAACACGTTGTTTCTTTTCTCTTCCTATTATAAAATTTTTATTCGTATTGATCTAGCAGTCAAAGCATCATTTTTAAAGAATTCCCCAAACAGAAGTAAAATATTTCCCGGTCTCCCTGCGTTTGCCCGGTACCCGAAAACTGAGCCACCCTGTATGCAAATATCCCTAGCTAATCCCCGAAGAAACGCTGACGACGTTTCGGTCGCGAAGGACGAGCCCTAGCTCCTTAGCGCGGTACCAAACCCATATCGCTTCTTCGTTCCAGCTGATCTATTTTTCGTTCTTTTGTCGCGGCTGCTTTGTCGTGTATGCTAATCGAATTCGCCCCCTCTCTCATCTTTCTCCATCATTTTTTTTTTTTTGTTCCAGGGCGGCGGAGGAAGCGGCGGGGCTGCGGGAGGGATAAAATTCACGGTGGCTGACACTTGCGAGAGGATCAAAGAGGAATTCAATTTCATCCAGCAACAGAACCACTCGTGAGTCTTCCTTCTCTTTTCTTTGATTTCCATCGTTCGTTTCGTTCGTTCCGGCGCTCGCTCGTCTATTCATCCCTTCCGTCTCGTTCGCGTTCCTTGAAGATCCACGATTATTGACGCCAATGTTTGCTGGGGCTGTCTTCTCCCCTCGCCCTCCCACCTCTCCGTGTTTTGCGAGCTTGTCGCTGCGCGTTCCCCTGTCGACGCCGCGCCATCGCTCGCGAGCTTCACTCGAAGGATACCTTCCTCAGGATTCCTTGTTAATCTTGACCTCGAGTTAATGACAGCGTTATCCACGCACGCTTGAAATTTAAAGAGGCTCGAACGTCGCTAAAGCTTCGATTTTTGACGTTTTGTAATTCTCATACCAAGCGTAGGTCGAAGTGACATTTTCATTTACAGCGGTGTGAAAATATTCTTAGGAATTTTTCGGAATCTTGCATTTTATTCAGAGTTATCATGGGAATGCTATAAAAAAAAAAAAAAAAAAAAAGTGACGAGCCCTAGCTGTATATTTTAAGTTTGCAGAGCACTCTAACGTCGTCCAAGGGATGCAACAAAATTATTTTTTGGATAGCGGTGCCACCTAGACGGTTAGTTGGTTTTAGATGTAACTGAACGGATTTAAACGAGAAATTTGAAAGATAAATCGGTCAGAGCATTTTCGGAAATCGACGAGTTAAGTTACAGGAAGAGGAAAGCGTGAAAGCGTTGCTAGGTCTCTGTTTTTTTCCGGAGTGTAAACTTTTCGCGCTATCGTGGCCAATAAACTTCCTTAACCGAAGGGGAAAAGTTCGAATCGTTTGCTCGGCTACTTCGCGTGTAACTGTAGTTCCTCGTTTCAAGATCGACAGTCGATGCCGTCAATTATCTTTACCCGAAGGTCGAACAGGATCGCTCGGGATTACTTTGGAGACATAAAATTGCGATTCTTTAGAAATTAATTGTTATACATAATCGGAAAGCTTGGGCTTGCAGTAAGTAGAATAAAGACCACGCGTTCTTACGTATTTCTAAACTTTAACCCTTTGACCTATAATTTACTGTAAGATCGTACGCGCCATAGTCAAGTATAAAATTCCTTGCGCACTTTCGTACGACGTGTCTGACTCGTGCTTTCGTGTTCTACTAAAATTCTACACCACGAGTCTCGCACGTTGTTATGGGTGAAAGGATTAAACTTTCTCTATGTTTTTTTGTGCGTTTAAAAAAACAACTCTTACATATTATCTAAAAACAGTTGGTTTTTATGAAATTTTTGGCATTTTGCGCCACAATGGGAACGATTTTTGATCTTGAATCCGGGGTAGAAATTCGATCACGGAGCGAGGGAGTACCGTGGCGCCCTCCGTGGCGATATCGAATGGTTTTAAAGCGAATCGAGTGAAAGTCATCACGGGCCCGAGTGGGAAACGTCTCACCGAGGGAAAAACGAAACGGTTCGTTTTACTGTCGCGGGAGAAGAAACGACGCCGGGATGTCGGCGATTTATGGTAATTGATTATGCCCGGGAAGGTAATTAATCGCCGTTGCGGCAACTTCTGTCCAAACGCAGGTGATGCTGTTACTGGGAACTGTTATCGGAACGACGCTCACTTTCGAACGCTGGCAGGGCCGTGTGTACAAATGTCTGCGTTTACGTATCATTAGTTATATTCCCCACCTCCGTTCGGGGGAATCGTGGGACGAGCGGTCGAATTTCCAGCTCGTTGTTAACCCCTTGTCGACAATTACGTGTATGCGTCATGTACACTATCAGCAAGTTTGATTTTTGGGTTACGAGTATTTATTTCTTAGAAAATATTAAAGATAACGATTTGTATACAGAAACTTGGAATGAGAAGCTTCTCTTCTTGCACGAGTTATGT
>NW_026535058.1:0-37209 GCF_026225885.1 Hylaeus anthracinus
AGGGTAAACTGGAGGACTATTTTTAGGAGACTGTGGGTTTAAATTAAGTGCAGGAATTCTTTGGGCAAAAGAGAATCGAAAAGTCCTGAAGCATATATTGGAATCCGTGCCTTTGTATTGCGGGTAGAATGAATCGTCGATAAGTGTCGCGAAATATTCTTCAATTACTGTCGCGTGATGAGTATAATATGTATGTCCAAACGTGCAAGTAAAAGTGAAAGCATATGCCAACTCCACTCGATAAATGTCACATTGTGGACCTGACTCTGCGACACTTACCAACGATTCACTGTATTAAATAGAATATTCTATATAAACATACAACGACCTACCATACAAACTGTCTTACAACAAGTAGAACACGTGGCAAACCTGGCTACGAATTATCACGTCAGTAGCATATCAATTTTACATAAATTCTGGTACAGAAGTCTCACTTCAAAAAGACAATTCTACGATGCTTTTTTTTACAAAACTATGTAATTTTTTAAGGAATCCTGTTGCCTTAAAAACATGCAAGAAATTCTATGATAAAGAAAATGAATCGTATTCATTATATACGGGTCTATAGTTAACAGGAAGTTTAATAACGACGATAATGAGGAAATTCCATCGTTAGCGCGGATTTAACGAGAAGGAGGCTTTAAGACAGTCACTATATTTGTTCCATGTACTATACATTCGGTTGTTGATCACTTTCGTAACGGGAGGGTGTGTGCGGGTACCTGAAAATTTCGGCTCGGGTAGCGTCGGGTCGGGATTAGTAATCTTCATCCTATCGGTATTAATAGTACACTCCAGGATCTGATTAATCGATTAATATACGGATGTACGAGTAACGAAATGAATCTTGTCTAAGAGGCGCGTGGGATTTCTCGTTTCTTGGAACTGCGAGCTTCGTAATGTAAGCATCGAGCTTGAAAGGAATTTAAAGTCTATCGCGTGTTAGACTCTTCGACGTCTAAGAGGCAGAGTTAGCGTCTCTTAGACGGGACTTACTGTACACTCTCTGCAATCATCTTTTACTCCTTAACAACTTTTTCGTCATAACTCGAAGATTTCAATGTGAACAAATTATCGAATATACCTTAAGGTATATTTACAATACTCTCAAAATGAACTAAAAATTAAATAAATTCTTCTCTATAGAAAACATTTAATATCCGGCCTTCTATCGTGGTTTCGCCCCTTAAATCGATCGAAATTGCAAAATTCAACGTTCTGTATATCTTAAACATATTCGAGCCGGGAAATTGGTAGCTCAATGTCGGCAATATCAACGGCGTTTTAACGTTGCTTCAACGCTCGTGGAAACCGGCTCTAAAGCTGGATTCATTTTATCCGTGCTTCGACTGTCGTTCTTCAAAAGATAAAATCCATTGAAGGGTATTTGAACGAATAGTGAATAGTGTGAATCCAGCTTAAGGATTCAACGACGGAAAACGCGATACAGTTTCGTTCATGCGGATGGAGATTCGTGTATTCGACAACGTGAACTACTTGCTTAACTAATGCGATTTTATGCAACAATACCGACAACAATACAGTTCAACTATAGCAATGTGTGTATATTCAACAGATCGTAGCTATGTCATCCAAGTATAATCAATCACAAAAGTCTATATACAACCCATAAATCTGTGATATAATTACAAATAAAATAATTTCGATCCTGTTGGTATTACATTGTTTATCGATTAAAATGAATATTTTGAAAACTGTTTAACTTAATGTTTGCGATATTTATTTCTCTCGTTATATTAATATTTTTTTTTTATCCTGCCCTTTTAAACAGAAGTGATTCTTTAACATCCTAAATTTATTTGTTTTTTATTTGTAACATATTTCTTTTACTTGTCTACGTAGAAGAGTGAATATTTTGTCATACCTAAACTATAACATACAATCTATTAACATGGGTCCTGAAACATTCTTCAATTCGCTTTAATTCAAAGTATTGAAAATTAAATAGACCTTCCAGTACATGCTAATTAAGTAAAATCCTGTGCAGTGAGACTTTTAAGACTTGAACCGATTAAATCCCGACCCGAACCAAAATCGGGTACCCGCACACCCCTAGTCCATCGCTATCGGTGTTTCGAGAAGGGTCTGTAACAAACAAAATACTTTATTGAATGTTTCAACTAAAATTAATAAAAGGAAGCTGTTCGCGCCACTGCTATACTAATTATTGCTCCGATCACGAAAGTAGAGTACTTTATCGAAATACCTTAGCGATTCAATGATGATTGGCAATAATAAGCTAAAGTACACAAAGATTTCTTGGTAATAGTCCTCTTTGACGTGGGGGCCCCTCTTGAAGACAACCGTAGGTTTAGAAGCTCGCATTAACGAGCTTGTTTGCAGCCTTGTTATACCTCCCTCGAGCAAGAACAGCGACGTCGAATAAAACGGGAAACGTGAATCGAATTTGTCCGGGAAGAAGAATCCTTCGCGATGCGTTGGCCGCGAATAATTCTTATCGTTGCCCGTGGCCGTGTCTCGAATTTATTTCTTAAGAAACGCGCGTCCTTGACACTGGCCTTGGTCAACTTGTACAACAATTCATGCATTCCGTCCATTTTTACAGCTCGGTTTCGATGGCCACGTAAGGATACCCCCGAGTAACGGGATGAGCAACGTTCCTGGCGGTAAAACGTACGTAGCCATTGCCATAAGTATCTTTTCAATAGCTTTTTTTAGAAAATTACCAATGCATAGAGTTCCAGAGTTAGTGTAAGAACCGGAAATGGGAGCTGAGACGATTCTGAACCACAATTTCCTTTGCAGAAATGTCGGATAGTGCTTCGTTTTTGAATTATTAATGAAAAACCGTTGACCAATCACAGCGACCGTGTAGCAGCGCGCTTAGCCGAGAGACCATACATAGTTCCCAACGTGTGATTGGTCGCTGGTTTTTCTTTAATAATTCAAAAACGAAGCACCATCCGAGATTTTTGCAAAGGAAAGTTCGGTTCAGAATCGTCTCAACTCTTATTTCCGGTTCTTACACGAACTCTGGAACACCCTGTATATCCTGAACTTTGAAGGGTTGACATTCCGGAGGAAATGGCATTCTTTTTGTTGACTTAATCCTTAAAGAGCTATGCTGGTCTACCTAAAATGAGACTCTCTTTGAGATTCTCCGTGTGAATAATTATGGTATAGATTCTTTTAAAACGTTTTGTGTCACGAACGACAATTCGCCAGCGAACTTGGTGTACAACTCTTTCGCTGTTGAGACGCGAAACTCGAATGCACTCGTTACAAGTGGATTATTTTTCGAAAGTTATAGAGAAATAGAGAAGTTATAGAGAACTCGTCGAGCCAGTTTTCGTTAAATAGTTGGTAATTGCTAAGCTAGCCTTCGAGAGATTATCGTCTGAAATGACAAGCGAGTCTGGTTGGTGGAGTTAAGCCGCTCTGGGTCACTGCTTAGATGGGTGGCTGCTGGAATTGTTCGTGCACTCGGGCTGCGCCTGCGATCACCCAGCAAACTCTGTACTGTTGATTTCGGTGGATCATGCCCGACCCAAAGCTTCAGGTCTCCGGTTTAATGACCGTGGCAGTCGATAACGGTTAACTCTTTGCGTCGCAGGAATCCAAACAGCTTTGGGTTCCTTCATCTGAAACGGAGAAGATGAACGGCAATAGGAGCGATGAAATACAATTTTTACGTTAGAAACGCAGCATTGCGCGGCATGATACAATCAAACATAGCGTATCGATGCATAATACAACGTAACGCAGCAGGGCACAGGATAAAAGAGGATAAATAGAGGGAATAGAGAAGATAAACCAAAATAAAAGTGATCAGATACATTGCTTATTTATATTGGAGTTTAATTAATTATTCGATTCCTAAATTTTTCGTTCGAAGCATATGCTCTCTGATGTTAATTACAGTCTAAAAATAAACATGGTCTAAGTAGAAGAAACGCAAAGAATCTAAACACAGCAGTGACCCTCTAACTGTCATAGTTCTTACCTCGATTACTGTCGCGTCGTCCCAACCACTCGACAGCGCATTCAGCTGCGTCCAACACTCGCGTTCATTAACACTAGGTTTACTAAAGTCAGAAAATAAATAAAATATAAATAAAAAAAGGAAGCATGCGCCGAAATTACTTTCGGAATAGATAAAAACGTGCTCAAAAGCTCGTAAAGAGTAAACCTAAAATAGCAAACATTGTAGGATACTTCGAACTTCCATAAATCTAGCGTCGACTTTCCGTCGCCAGTTGAATTTCCATACCTCCGCGCGCTAACTGGCGCCAATCGACTGGCGCCAGTCGTATTATCCCATGGATGCTCCCCTACGCACGCTGCGTACGCGTCGGAGCTCGAGGTGCCTATAGGGCGTGTAACAGCGAAAGGGTTAACATCTCCTCGCGTTTAAAGCGCGAACCATTAAGTTCGGGGAAGCGCGTCCCACATTGTTTCTACGTGCACTTGGTTTTCGTTGAACGCCTCGGCTCTTAAGCGATCGAAGGCATCGAGGACTCCCAGCAACGACAATGCCATTAACGTTTTACATTTCACCGCAGAGCAATCTCGTTCCATGCGAACGGCGAGGGTGAAATGCAGCCTGTGGCATTCCCCACGGACGCTCTGATAGGACCGGGAATTCCACGTCACGCGCGTCAGATTAATACCTTGACTCACGGCGAAGTTGTGTGCGCTGTTACCATCTCGAATCCGACCAAGTACGTCTACACCGGCGGCAAAGGGTGCGTGAAAGTCTGGGACATCGGACACGAAGGCGGCGGCAGCATCAAGCCCGTCTCGCAACTGGACTGCCTGCAACGCAACAATTATATTAGGTCAGTTTCCTTCGGGGGATGCACTCTGCCTACCGACGCTGAGCAAACTTGTACGACGCTATATCAAATCTTTCCGCTCGGTGACGTTTTCGTTAGGGCGATGCGAGGAAATCGCGAGACGTCCCGCGATTTTTCATGTTTCTTAAAATTAACGATGCACAGTGATGTGTAAATGAACGCTCGAGACGAAACTCGTAACTTTTAAAATAATATATTAATGGTAGTGTATAATTTATGAAGATGCATTTTTTGAAAAATAATTGTATGCTGGATACCTTGTTCTTTTACGGACAACTAGCGCCGGTAACGGCTTCTCAATGTTGTGCCTGCTAACTTATATCTGATCTCACTTTACACTTTACACTTTTGCACTTTACGCTTTACACTTCTTATATCTAATAAATGGACAGTAACATGATCGGATATCTCGATGAGACAATGCTAATGCAACGATCGAACCTTTTTTTATTATTACCGTTTTTCTTGTAAAACTGTTACCATCGTATTCCTGACATTTTTCTGATTAAAATGAGACCAAACACGACGTAATTCGCATCATATTTACTACACGTGTTCACGGAAATATATTGAAAAATCTGTCGCAAAAAATGGTCAGATCGGTGAAGCTGCTGCCCGACTGCCGAACCCTGATAGTTGGAGGCGAGGCGAGGCAGCTGATCATCTGGGACCTGGCCAGCCCAACGCCGCGGATCAAAGCCGAACTGACCTCCTCGGCGCCGGCCTGCTACGCGCTGGCCATCTCGCCGGACTCGAAAGTCTGCTTCAGTTGCTGCAGCGACGGTAACATCGCCGTGTGGGATCTCCACAACGAGATCCTGATTCGGCAGTTCCAAGGGCACACGGACGGCGCCTCCTGCATCGACATCTCCGCGGATGGCACGAAGCTCTGGACGGGAGGGCTGGACAACACCGTGCGTTCCTGGGATCTTAGGGAAGGCAGGCAGTTGCAGCAGCACGACTTGAACTCGCAGATATTCTCGTTAGGATATTGTCCCACGGGAGAATGGCTCGCGGTTGGCATGGAGAACTCCAAGGTCGAGGTGCTCCACGCGTCCAAGTCCGACAAGTACTGCCTGCTCGTCCACGAATCCTGCGTCCTATCACTGCGTTTCGCGTCCTGCGGCAAATGGTTTGTCTCCACTGGCAAGGACAATCTGTTGAACGCTTGGCGCACGCCGTACGGCGCCTCGATATTCCAGGTGGGTAGCAATTGGATAAGGTACTTTAGAAACCACGAAAGGTTGCACGATATCGAATGGGATGTTCCAACTTAACTCTACAGTGCGCAATTTTTTCAAATGGAAACAAACGCGACTAACCCTTTACCGCAGAAATAATTATCTTCGATGGTGCTGTGACCTTTTCATAACGTGGATGTCTTATTTCTGTTAGGAACAGCGCGTAAGTTGTTGTTTATCCTGTTGTGTAATAAAATATCAATGAAAAATGCGGTTGTGCACTGTAGGGTTAACCCGTTGACTGCCAGACAAATATTCTTGAACATTTCTGGTAGGATCACATGTTATTTAGACTATTGGAAGCTACATAATTTATCAATTTCATTTAAATTCAGTTTCTTTGATGCTTCACTTTCAGAATTAATTTCTTTAGTTTTTCAGTGAAAATCACTGTCATCCAATTTCACAACAGTGCTAACATGTTACTGCAACTACAGGGAACTAAGTCTTTTTTTTATAGATTTTTTGTAAACTTTTTCGAAATTGTTGAACAGTCAGGGTGTAGTAGAAAATATGGTTCTGCAAGGGATGCAGGGTTGTTACCAAATGAATCACCTGGAACCCATCAGATTTCTCATGATCTACTGTTTGAACATATATCTGTGTCATTGATATCGATGCCCAGTACCCGATAAAGACGTGCAAACAATTCTTAAACACACCTCTCTAAAATATTGCATTTTTTTTCAATAAAAAAGATAACGATCTCATTTTAGAAACTCGCGACAGAAATGTTCCGTTGGGAGTGAAATGAATCGAATGAATTACTAAACGTCCTCTGCAATTTTTCTCCGTAAAAAGAAATCACGAAACTTAATATTTGGCCTTCTGTAAATTCAGCAAACCGTTTCTTCAGCGCGCACTGTTATATCTTCGCTCGTGCATGCATCCTGCGTGTCCGATCGGGACGCAGATCGAACCTCGCGACGACCACACGAGAACCGATATAAATTCTTTTTGCAGTCGAAGGAGTCCTCGTCGGTGCTGAGCTGCGACATCTCCGCCGACGACAAGTACATCGTGACCGGATCCGGTGACAAAAAAGCCACTGTATACGAAGTGATTTACTAGACACACGATGAGAGACGTTTCCAACGTTTTTCTCTCTCTCTCTCTCTCTCTCCCCCCACTCCCCTCATCGAGAACCCTGAACTCTTGAAACACGCGTCGCCGCTCCCGTTCTTTCGCGGGGGAGATCTTACAAGTGAGACTTTTAGCAGCCTTAGGAGCCTAGACTGTTACTACTGTGTACATATATATACGTACGAAGTCTATACCATGGTAGAGTCGCGTTCGTGGGACGGCGCGAAGATGACGAGGAAGACGCGGAAGAAATCGAAGGAAGAAGACTGGAGGAAAGAAACGACGAAAACCTAATGTGTGGGCCAGAGGAACCTGTATGTATATTAGAGTTGCGTGCGCGTGGCCCGATTGTATCTACGACGGTGTGATTACGTAGAGGAACTCTTTCTTTGTCGCGTGTATACAACGAGAACGTGTTAATGGGACGTTACCAAGCGATCTTGCATGAGCGTTAAGTGAACGGGAAAGCCTTGCGAAATGGTGATGCTAGATATGATTTTCGTATAAGTACCTAATTATAGAATCAACACGCCCGTGACAGATTGTCGAACAGCACGAAGACCAGAGACGGGCGAAATTCTTATCCGGATACGAATTTCGATTAACCGAATGAAAGATAAACAGCTGTACGTTGTTTACCCTCGACATCAACGAGGCCAATCCGAATTGTGCAATCAAAATTTACGTCTCGCCTCGATGTAACGACACCGATTAGGTTTGTGCGTGTTGTTATTTCGGGGTAGGGTTGAGGTTTTCGAGCGTCGACTTTCCTTGATCCAAGGTTGAATGTAGTGTGACAAGGGATGAGTCCTTGGCTAGTAAATATTAAGGCATGTTATTTTTCAGAATATTTTTTTTTTTTTTTTTTTTTTTTTTTGGAAGTATCAGGAATGGATTTGTGAGATTTTCCTGATAAAAACGAGCCCAAACACGATCCCATTCGGACCATTCTCGATTATTCATCATTCGAATCATTTATTGAAATCATTCTCACGCGTCTAATTAAATACGATCCGAATACGGTCGTGTTTGGGCTCATTTTCATCGGGAAACTCACACGAATTCACTAATTATAGTCCCGTGTACAAACGCTGCGAAATATAAAATATTAATTTGTATTAGTTTCCAGTCAAGCGAGGCTCATAATAAATATGTTTAGGCGACCGTAATATTTCTAACAACAATGAGAAGGATTCGTGTCGTTATATCGAGGCAAAATATCAGCTCAATCGAATCAACGTTGTGAATAAGTCGTTGCACAGTTCTTTTATTCGTCGTTTTTCGATCAAACACAATTTCTCCCGTCTCTGACGATGATGACGAACGGCTCGAATAATGTCTACGAAATTGTGCCCTCTCTCTAACCCCGGACATTTTTGTCGAGAACTTTTACAATTTTTGCAATCACTGTCCCTCTTTAGCGTGTTGCCGACGATAATAGTAAACTTACATACCGTTGTGTACCTTGAACCCTTTCGAGACGGCGAGCGACTATAATCATTTCCCGTAAAGCATGCTCGCTATAGTTCAAGGGCAACTATAGTCCTCTACGAGCCACAGTGTAATATCTTATGCCCATAGCGCTAATTGACATCGGTAAAGGAGGCACAATGGAAAGTAAGTATACGTAGAGTCCTCAATTTCCGTTCGTGCGTCGCGAAAGGGTTCGACCGTCTTAAATGTTCATATGCACCTAATTGTCGGAACAGCGATTGGAAAATTCGCGGGTGATTCGTTTTGAAACTGTTTGTTGACGATGACTCCGCTGTTTCTACCTGAAAGGAAAGTAAACGCGAATTCTGCACTGTGGGAGCAGTGTTGTGTATTGTTTAAACGTAACTGGCCATGACCACTAATTTTAAATATATCGATTAAAAATAATTGTCTCTTTGCATTTTGAACCACGTATTTGAATGGACAATCGCCTTGATTTATTTTCAGGGAATGAACATCTCGAGGTAAGTGATTCATTTTTTTAATGTATCGAACGAGGCACGCATTAAAGCAGAATTATTATTTTTGTATCTTTTATTCATTCTAATATTAACAATAATCGTTCATAAATATTTTCTTTCTTTTCTGCTACGAATGTAATGGAAACATATTTCTTCTTAATTGTAATTATACGCGTTTATGGTTTAAACGTTAATAAATCACGCTGCTAAATTGGAATTTCTTCGGATGATTTGTTTCCAAAACACAGATTCGAGAATATTACTCATTGTATCACCCAATAAACCTGAACCCTGCTTTAATGCCCGAATGATTTATAAGCATAAGGAACGCGATGAGCTTCCCCACTATGCATACTTTCTGATTAGTTTGATCACGTGCTGCGCGAAATAAATGCGCATGTTCGCGGCATTTCAAAATTCTTTTCCGCGAAATTCAATTACATTTTAAAATATAAATCACTTGGCCAAATGCTATCGGAATTCTTTCAAATTTCGCACGGGTACGTAGTAGGCTTCATGCATGCCTACTAATCTATTAAAAAGTCGAAAATCCATAGCTGATTACTAATATTTAATTGCAACTGACTATATCGATCATACAAAGTAAATATTTTTATCGAACTCTCTCAGTTTCAATTGGTTAACGAGAGAACGTTTCTTTGTGCATTTGGGTATAATTGTTATTGATGTCATTGAACATTTTTAATAAAGGAATTGTGCAAACATCGTTTGTCGTAGTTCATTGCAAGTTCTAGGATCAATTAAACGGGCTGTTTCAAGATGACAAATCGAAGAACGTGTACCGCGTCTTCCTAATACTATAAAAATTGAAAAATCCTCTGTTATTTTACTATGCGAGACTTTAATTAAAGATAAAAGCTGTTGTAGTACTAAAAATGTACATTCTCGGATGTTGCTCCTGGCGCTGGTCAGTTTATGGACCCGGGAACACTATAACCATCTAGCGGCAGCACCTGAACTAAAGCGCCTGTGCACAGGCAACCCCCTATGCGTACTTGTCGAGCATACCCAGGCCGTGCGCTCGAACAGGCGCTCAACATGTAAGCACGAAGGGTTGCCTATGCACAGGCGATTTAGTTCAGGTGCTGCCGCTAGATGGTTATAGTGTTCTCAGGTCCATAAACTGGCCAGCATGCAAAGCGTTATCCGAGAATTTGAACTTCTTGTAACTTGAAACAAAGTTACATTAACATTCAAATAAAAAATAAATTGATTATCACTTGATATATCTTTTTTATTAAATGTAAGTGCATTCCATTTCCTCTTTAACTGTAGCAAAATACGAGTATCCACAAATAATTACAGTTCCATTTATTTTAATCTATTATTTCATCCTTTGAATATAAGATTCGGAAAAGCGACTCTACAATGAAACGAACTAATTTTCGTTATGGAAATCTACTCGATAGCTCTCCGCGAATCTACATTTCCATCGAGTTGAACGAAGAGTCTTGTGCGTCCTACGAGATATCGTTGACGTAGAGTCTACGCCGTAGACCAATGCGTAGATTGATGGCGTCATTCTTACGTTAGTCATATTTATTAAAATGCCAACGTTTCATTCTGTTGCTAGTAGATGTTTTCATTATTTTTAGTAACTGTGTCACAAAAGAATGAAAAAAAAAATCGATCGATAAAACACATATTCTTGTCATAATATTGTAGTATCGATGTGTTCCGTTTCTTCCTCGTCAACAATCTTATTTGATAGCACTCCGTAACGCGTGACGACAAGAGCATGTTCTCAGATAAACTCAGCTAGATAAAGGTTTTGCATTCCAAAAAGACAGTGGCTTGCGTCTGGTGAGACGTACGAGGAATAATTAATTATAAGTTTCTGCGACTCATTGTCAGTCAAACCATCAATTCTTTTTTATCAATTGTGCAATTGTTCGTTCATTACATTCATTTAATTCTTGCTTTACATTAATTTGCATTTGCTTAATCACCTCTCTTCATAATTCCCCCATTAGGGATGCCAGTAGTCTTTTGAAAATGAATACATACCTTCAATGAAAACAGCAAAGTGAACCTTTCTTCGGAATGACATTCGACCTTAGGGCCAATTTAACGGCATATTGACATAAAAAATATAGCATTATAAAAAGATTGTTCATACAACGTATACTTTAGGAATCAATCAAGGTGTGCAAATTGCGTGGACCACCCTATGTAAACGTACAGTACAAATGTCAAATTAAACATTTACGACACATTTGCGATGCGAGTGAAATCGTGCAAAAATGTAAACAGAAATTGTTCGTCGCGTGTTCGGAATGCCTGATAAAAGGTGGAGAGGGGTAGGGCGGAGATATCAAGCGAAAGGAGAAACGAACAGGAATCACGTGTTTACTTCCGGTAATTTTTTCGATGTATTTACATTTACGTGTATTCTGTGTGTACAAGATCGTTAAAAACATTAAATGTTTATGCTCGCGTTACGATAATATATTCATGTATTTACATGTGTATTCGTGTGTACAAGATCGTTAAAAACATTAAATGTTTACAGGTGTATTTTTCGTATTGCCCTCGCGCATCGTTAATTTCGCTTTTTTGTCCATCTGTGTCTACGACCAACATCTCTTTCACACGTATACGTTCTCTATATCATGCATTCTTCTTCATGTTCGTACATTCGTCCCACGTGTTTGATCATCCGCCAGTTTTTTTAAATATTTTTTCACATAACGCCGCAGTTTATGTACAAGTAGAAAAGACCTAATAACAATATCGACTGTCACACCTTATACACAGTTACAAATGGCTGGTACGTATACACACGCACGCACGCGCTCATACGCACACACTGTGCGCGAGGTAAAGACATTATTACCGACATATACGCCATCTTACTTTTGCTCTCGTCCGATAAAAATCAGATTTGCGCAAGAAACACGAACCTCTTTGTGGAAAAAAAGTCTCTTTCAGTATTCGAAAATGTCTATCCGCGCCCTCTCAGACATACACACACACACACACAACGTACACACATATGACACGCACAACACACTCGCGCGTTCCCGTTCTCTCTGGTATGTACAAACTAGAAAATACATAACGCAGCTACTTACGTGTACTACAAGTAACCGATTTTACAGGAAATGTACAGAGGTGAACGGTGACACTTCACGCTTACGTTTTCTAGGACTTAAGTGTACATGACGCCTGGTTCTATACTCGTGGAAGGTGTCACAGACGATGTCAAGTCAACGAATCTTGCGACCAACGCGATAATTAACCTAGACGATGATAATAGATGATAAGTAATATTGAACTCGATTTACGGAAAATGTTTGAGGAAGTATGCTCTTTATAAATTGTAAATCAATTTAACGATTCGGATACAATTGCGCATAACATATACAGATATATATATATATCTCTTTGTGAATGTAAATACATCGTAAAAGTTACGATTAAAAAGAGGAACAGTCGCATGTTTCATCTAATCATCTAATATCAATTTCGCGTAAAACATTCGAAACAAACATAAAAATATTCGGTATTTTGAAAAAAAAAAGAACGATACTTAGAAAAACGGACAACCTTCCATCGTGCAAAATATAAAAATTCTTGCGTCTTGAGAATGATTATGCTTACTAAGCGCAGACGTAAAATACATTTGGTCATAAAACTGTACGCTTCTTGCCGGAGCTAAGGGCGTCCTTGATACATCCCCGATCTCCCGCAGAAGGTCCTTAATCCTAATAAAAAGCTATCAACGATTCGTACAAATTGCGTTCACAGTTTATGGCAACAAACGTAACCATTTCTTTCCTCGTTAACAATTGTGTGAGACGCGAGAATCTTAAGAGGTAATTATAGTATAATGAAAAGGAAAAGGAAAATGAAATAAATTTCGCCAATAGGTCAATTGATACCATGCTAAATCGCAAAATTAATAAACAAATTATAACGAATGATAAAACTAGGCACAATCGTGCTTGGATTCTTTGACGTCTACCACAAGATTGCGCGTGGACGACGGATTTCTTTCTTTTTTTTTTTTAGAAACAAAGTGATCACGGAAAGTAGTTTCGTCGTGTCGCTTCACCCCCTTCCCAACATTGCCAGATCCGATCCTTTTAATCTTAAATTTATGCGTTCATACATTTAAGAGTATATCAAAATAATTTAATTCGTGACTAGTCTCACCTCTCGGTAACTTTATCTGACAGACACACGATGGCTTCGCAGCTCCGAAATCCAGAGCATCGATCCGCCACGACAATGTTAATCTGTCACATGCGTTTACCTAGAAATGCTATAACCAGTATTTATAAATTTTCTTCTCGTTAGATATCACATGCATTCTAAATCTGTTTCGCGTTAGAATGCGCCCGACACAAATAACGGAATTAATGGAAATAGAGTCTGGCAACGTTGCTAATATACTGTGGCTGCGAAATATGTGCAAGATCCTTGTTGTCGGTACGGCGGTTTCGCATTCATTCTTCAACGTACGCTATATTTACAAGTCGCGCTAAATAAATCTATTATATATACTATATTATCTTACTATTCTTAAGGCTAGTTTAGCTTGCTGCACACACGTGACGTGGTCCATGTGACATTTGAAGACACTGGGTGGTCAGTCGCTGTCAGAGCCCACTGCATTAATCTTTTTTCTCTTTTTTGCTTGCTTTAAATTCACGATTTCCTCCTCCTACAGCACAAAGATTCAATTATGGTGTATCATCGAACAAGTACATTCCGTGACAAAAGTAAAAGGAGCACTATACAATTATGTACATAACCTCAAAATTACAGAATTTTTAACAATTTAAAGTTGTAAAGTGGTATTGTTCACATAAATTTATCAAGTGCTCACCTCGCTACTAGATGTGCTGTCCAGGTGATACCGAGGTAGCGGCCTTTTGGAACTAGACCTTTCCCTCGTATTAGCACCAGTTTTCCTATGACCTCCTTTCGCGCCACCGCCACCTCCAGCCGACGCTGCCGCATGTTTCCGTGCTGAGCTTGGAGGCGGAGGCGGAGGAGGCTCATTTTCTTCGTTAACTTCCGCAAGGGCAAACAAGTCTCCGTAACTCTTCCTTAAGGAATCGCTACTAGCTGCTTGCGCTTGTTGCAGAGCTCTTTGCATTCCCTCGGAATGGTAGAGTTGCAATTCGGCTGAGGACGTACAATGTTGTCGCAATTGATCCAGATGGCCGAGAACTTGTTCGCCGGAAGGCGGGCCAGGTTGCTGATTATGCTTACCACCCGATCGTTTCCGTTTGTTCGGACTGGTAGCGGGATAACGGGTACTCAAAAGATTCGCTAACAGCTCCCCGAGTTTCTCTTCGTAATCGCGACACCAGTAGCGTAGTGTCGCTACGACGAACATATCTCCGTCCACATTTTGTCGTGCAAGCAATTGTCGCAGAAGTTCTAACGTTGGCCTGTTCGAAATCGTTAACATTAACATGATTCTATAACCTCAATTAGTTTTCTCTGATGGCTGATCTACTTACTTTTCTTGTTTAAGCATAAACAATATCGACGTGAGTGCTTCCGCGTGATCACGAAATTGTAATTTAGTTAAAACAGGCAGTACATAATCGATCGGGAAGTCGTGGGCAAAAATAAGTTGCCAAAAACAATATTGCTCGAAGGTTTCCCAATTAAGACTGGCTGTCAACAGTGACGTGAAGGATTCCTTTTTTAACATTTTCAGGTGTCCTTGCATTATTTGACAGACCAAATCCTGTAGTTGGCATGCGTCGACGGTCGATACAACCAAATGCAATAGCTGAACGTTTCCAAGCGTCACATTTTGAAAACCCATGTATACATCAGGCACAAGATAACACAGCATGAATATGTTGTCTTCGTGACAGAGCTGAAAAAAGAATTACACATGTCACATAACCGCGCATACTATGAAATTACTTTCAATCTCGAGTGAATTTTTTTTGTTTAAATTTGCATACTTTTAAATCTGACACCAAGCACGCATCTAATTTCTTCTCTCGATGCGCACAAAAGTCTTTATAAACCGACGCTTTAACGTCGTTTAATACATTGCTGAAACAAACAAAGTCGCGTAACATTACGTACCGCACAAGATACGATTATGTTTTTACGTTTGTCCGATCTGTATTCCGTTACAAACCTTGGTTCACCTTCCCGCTTTTCTTCTTCTTTGCCCCAGACTTTCAAGAAGTAAAGCAGTAGATAACCTATCCTTGATTGTATGGTTTGCATCTCTGCAAGTACTCGAGCTAACAATTTCCGCCTATTGTTTTCTTCTTTACATAACTGAAACTGATTACGAAACATAACAAATAACGGTGTGCTTATACTATCAGTCAAGGCTTCTTCGTTCAAATTATCCGTTGGAAATATTTGAGCTGTAATTTGTGACGATAAGATTGTTGATATGCAAGAAGCCAATGCTGGTATCATTTCTGCATCTATTTCATCTTCTACAACCATTTGTACTATCCTTTCCATCGTTTGACACCTCACTTCATTGTCCGTTTCACTGTGTAAGCTTTCTACAGCAGTCCTTAATTCTTCTGGTTCTAAAATTAAGTTCAACTGAGTTGTAATATCTTCTTTCTTGACAACACAATTGGCATTTTTTTGTTCGTTTTTCAATTTCACATTTGCTAATGGAACGTCGTCTTCGTCTTCTTCTTCAACTTTCGTCACTATCCTGTAATATTACATTTGTCTCAATAACACTGTAGTTTTCATCGTGAATTTATTTCAAAGTGAAACTTCACCTTAACGGCATTTCTTCCTCTTCGTCGCTGAAAGCTGGTTCCGAATCTTGACTTACATGATTATTTTCAACCGGCATACTTCCCGTATTTTCCAGTGGGGCTCCCGGTGTAAGGTCCTTACTAAGTTCCTCCATTTTACCTGAATATATCGGAACCTTATTTCCTGCTTAAAAAGATCATGCAAAAACCAAAGTTAGTAAGCGTTGAATGTGCTTGTAAGCTTCAAAAAAGAGTGAGTAATCAAATCTGTTAAAAAAATCAGCCCAGAAGATAAATTTTAACTCATCCGGTGCGGAGGTAGTCTGTAAGCGGTGATACGAAATATTGATAACTCAGTAGCGTACCGAAAGGGTTAAACTATATGTGAAAAGTTGATATAAATGTTAAAATGGTGATAGCTCACGAATCAACAGCTCCGATACATCCGTTTATGCATGTATATTTACATGTATGAACTATGTGCATTTGTAGATATCTACATATATGCATGATATTAAGTAAGGCATGAATTTTAATGTGCAATTTGTGAACACCTTAATCTCGGGTGGAATAATGTTTTAGCGTTGGTGCAGTAGTTTATAATAATCTACAATTAAACCCGCATGCAATATTCATAACAATCTTACCAGGATCTGTATTAGGTGGCAAGCAGAATTCTTTGAACGTCTCTCTTATTTTACTTCTCAGCTCACGATCCAACTTGGGACTGTCGAACAATGGATAAAGACTTGGTAAAACCCGTTTTTCCAATATTTGTCTCAACGACGAAAAAATTCCGTTCCTCACTTTTTCTGTCAAAGGTGGATAGAAGTTTGGTATTATCTATAAAAGAAGAACACATTTAAATAATTTGACATATGGAATTAAGTAGCTATGAACTGTACTATAACTTGTTTACTCACCCTGCATAAAAAGTCTAACAATGTGGCAGTGACTGGTGGATGAGACCTCATAGAATTGTGCATAACAAGTATTGCAGGCTCAATATTCATAATGTTATCTTTCTCTGGTTCAAAAAACAGCCAGTCGTAAAATAATGCCAATTTGGCGTTACTTGCAGCCACGGTTGACGTACAAGTAGTAAATAACCATCCTATAACTGCCCAACGAGGTATAATATCTGAGCACAACAACTCATTCGTCGGATGAATAACACCAACAATAAATCGTATAAGATCGCATCTTAGCGACTGTGATTCAGGTGTGGCCAGGTACTGTCTTTGGAACCAATCTTGGTACCGTTTATGGTTACCAAAACGCACTTGACTTGTTAAGAATACTAGCTTCCTTTCCATATCTGGTGTAAGTCTAGATTGCAGAAACCTTCTAGAAGTTCGCGTTTGTAAAAGCTGGAGGACTCCACTAAAATTTGGGCAAAGAGATTTTGGGGTAAGAAGCATATCCTTCCAGAGCCCTTCAAATTCCGATATTCTTGCTACATTTTGTAATAAACGTACTAAATCCCTAGAAACATAAAATGTTATTTTACTTCCTTTGCATTTCTACTAAATCTGAATAGCGATAGAAAGACATTTTTAGAAAATGGTGTACCTTCCAATAACTAAACAATCAACCATGCGTTCTCTTATCAGGGATACGGTGAATGTAACTTCTTTTTGACGCAAGCCAGATAGATGAGGTGCATTATGATCTTCTATTAATCGCAAATAGGTATAAACGATAGAGGCTACTAAAAAAGGAAACTTATCCAACCAAGGTCGATTTTCTTGAAATATGTCTAAAAGCGCGTCGACTAAAAACAAATTTCTCGGCGATATATCACCACCAGCCGCGTGCCTTAACAAACTTAAACAAAGGTTATCCACACTAGCTACACTGGTTCTTATCATTTCCCTCAGTAGCCATAATAACTGACTTCTGGTCACATCATTCAATCGCAGATATCTTTCGAGTACTAATTGATTAAGATGTCCTAACACAATCGCGAGACCGTCTCGCGTAATTAACGTCAAGTCCCTATAACTTTTCGCAGCACTTTGAGGATCCGTCAGAATAACCACTAACAATCCCAATGACACTTCCTCGTGCGTTTTGTCTTTACACACAGCATTGTTCAATGTATCATGGGCTTCCTTCTCTGACAGTCCTGCAGTCAGGTTTTGAAGCACTGTATAACATCTGTCAAATTTCTGGAAAAAGAAGAAACATATAATTAATCATTGGTGTCAAATGATAAATACAAATTGTCAATTATAAATAATGTATCAGTAAATATGATAATTACACAAGCTTGTATAACACATTTTTTTATCAGTATTGCATATATGCAATACACTGATTCTGTTTGAGAGTCTAATGTTACACATATGTGACAGTATCAATTTCCTGTTTTATATTCATACAAAAAGACGGAGTAAAAATTGTATACCAATGTCAGATTTAACTGCATTGGAGTATTCAATGACCTATTTAATGTAGTTTAGATGTGTAATTGAACATATTAATTTATTCAAGAGAATTTGAATCTGATGTTTGACAACTACACATGTTTGTAAAGGAGTAGATCTTTAAGGAGAGGTAGACACTAAAAATTGTTAGTTAAATCAGTAAATAAATTAATGTGGCTCAAAAAGTATACACTTCATCTAACAAATTTGCAATGAATAAAATGTCAGTGTCTGAAAAAATGTTCAACTTGCATTAATTTTTTTAATAAATGTATCAAGTTAAATCAAATGTCTACAAAAAGAAGGGGAAATGAGGGAACAGGATTATTGGTACTAGAAATAAAAAGAAATTGTTTATTTTTAAACAGAATACTGTCAAATGGAGTAACTAAGTAAGACTTGCTTAAAATCTTAAAATTCATATTAAGGAGAAAAATTCAAAACTTGTATAGTATTATTAATCCACCAGCTGTGGGCAATGTAGAAATCGAGATTTGTAAATTTTGTCAATTTCCGTGACGCATATTATTATCGCGTTCCTCTACCATAATATTGTTTCTTGTGTATTTGTGTCATCACTGTTTAACTAACCTTATATCATACAACAATTATGATTAAAAAATAATAAAATAAAATTGACTCGCGTTTTCGTACATAAACGTCACAATCGTGCGTGGCTAGAAGATTAATAAAGATATTTATGTTTAGATGAAGTAAATAAAGAAGGTATTCATGTTGACTGAAATTTCTGGAAAAGAGTACCAAACAGTTAATTGTAAGTTTCAAAGAAATTATAGATGAATAATTGAGTGAACAGGATATTGGTAAATGTAAAAATTACGCAAGGTGTTATAATTGATATTTTATACCAAAAGGTGCAAAACATGCGCTGGTATAATTACTAGAGGTGTTCAGACAGGAAAATTAAAATAGAGGAGAATGTTTGTTTAGAATGGTGATTGTTGGAATCTTGGCAATTGCCATCCATCAGTAACAGACGTGTATTAATATCGTAATTATGTAAATGATTTGAATGTTGCCGCGAAGACGCGTGGTTCGACTTGTGGCGCCGCGCGGTCAGCGACGTGCGCGACCGTCGCAACAATGGCGGAGCCCCTCGCACCCGATACGTATCCAGTGACTATTTCAAATATTTATGTTACCTCTTCCAAGTCGTCCTTATTCTCTATGCAACTCGTGCTGAGTAGCCGGGACGCGGGAGTTTTCGTTTGTTCCATTGCTGCTGGCTGGCCCGCGGCCGTCCCCGTGAACGTTATTCTAGGCCCTGTCGAGCCCTCAGCCCTCAGCCCTGTGCCCCTGGCCGCTTGTGCTCGCCTCCGTGCATCGTGATCGTCTCACTGCCTGTTCGTTCTCTATCTCTCTCTCTTTCCCCACTCTTCGTTTCTCGCGCGGTCTCTTCACTCTGTTTATTCCTTGCCCACGGACCTCCCCGACTCCCTGAACTGTTCCGATGCGATTGCGCATTGATACATGCGCCTCGTCGCTTCTCGGCCTCGCTTCGTGACGTGATCGCTCCCCACCAGTGACGCCAATCACCGACTCGACCAATCACCGTCCACCGACCCGTACACACTGGGGGGCCGTGGTGGGGGTACCGTAGAAAAGTAGTGCGACTTACAGGAACGTATTTATTAAGGGCGCGCACCGAGAGGACGGTCACCTCGAAGTGTCTGTGAACCTTTCGATCAGTGTGTACGCTGTCCCGAACTCCGTACAAAAGGGCTTTAGTCTTCCCGCGTTTTAAACGGTTATTTTCAGATGTCATACGATCGTGTAAAGATTAACCTTTTTTGCGGGTACCGCAGAACTGTACACACGTATCACTTGTTCACGGATCGCTCATTACGGTAAAACCACCCGACTTTTATCAGTAATTAAACTCATAGAAATGTGTTGCACTCGTACGCAAGGATCATCGTGTGATTCGATAACATCATAAACTATACCGTGTAACGGGTAATAGAAATTATTTTACGCGTTAGTTGGTTGGTTTCGCGGAATGCAGAAACGAATCCCCAGCAAACTGTTGCACGTATTTCAAAACTTTCCGACGGGAGTAGAATTTACAGCAGGAAACGTGCATAGTTGTTATGAAACGTCTAAATAAAATCGAAAGATTGGGTAATATAGAAAACCATTAACGAAAGGTGTGACGTTCGCTGAGAACAAATGCGATTGGTACCATGGGGTCATCGGCATCGCGACTTCAAATTACGTTGAACCTTATAAAAATAACTCGATCTTTGTCGCAATGACAAACGTGTTACAATCGCACGATAGTATTTCAGAAATATTAGAAAAAGTATATTAGAAAAATTGCTGCGAAGATTATGGAAATTCACCAATTGAAAGATTTGCATGTATGAAGGATAAAAACTTGCACTCTCGAAAACGAGCACGATGTGACTAATCCTTGGAACCTGTGAATAACAACAAACTTTTTTATTAAACTATATATATTTAAAAAATATAATTAGTTAAAGAATATTTTAAAAATATAGTTTAGAAAGTTTTCATTTCCCAAATTATGAATAATCTCGATTCTGATATTACAATCCGAAGATGTATATTTTTCTTTCTGTTGCAGTTTCACTCAAAGATACTATAAAAAAAAAATTTTTAAGGTAGATGTAATCATGTCATTCACAGATCGTGAGAATAATTCAAACGTAAGAGTCGAAACTCGAAATGAAATTAATGCTTGTTTTCGAAATTGTAAGTTTTGATATTTATGTTGAAAATTGTTGACACTCGGGCGCGGAAATCTATCCCATCGTTCGCTATATAGACACGCACCTGTGGCGTCAAACTGCGCCTGCGCATATACTGTAAGCACAAGAGACCAGCCGACTAATCGCATTGGGTGCCCCAGCCACGCTTCCCGCTTTTCGTTTCCTCGTGTTGCTTTGTGAACCTCTTTACGTTCTTTCCGGATCCTGATCGTTTTGTGGTCGCGAACTTCGTGCTAATGTACTGCGATTTGCACATTTGTTGTCCCGGTACTTGTATTAAAGAAGCTTCGTCGGATATATGCAGTTCCTTCGCACCGATACATCCGTGCACGTCAACCTAACCCCCAATAAGTGCAAGAGCCACGGACCTGACATTCCATTACGATGTATAAGGCTTTCCTCCAGGTATCCTACAACCCTGTTTTCCTTTCTCTTTCTTGTTCTAATGTTTTCCATATAATCATTTTATTCTTCCATTCCATTTACTACTGTTTCGTGATTAATATACGATTCAACGATATATCTAGTCAAAGTTACATTTTCCCAAACAGATGTGAAAATGTTACCATTTTGTCGTCATACACGCGGAATAGGATTATGAGGCAACACATTTGTGCCAATATACCCGTGTAGAATCAAGCACATTTTTATCCAGATAATGAATAAGAGTAACGAAGAACACTTTATCTTCGTAATTTTTCAAATCTGAGTGAGTCACGAGTGAAATCACGAACCAACTTTTATCTATATGTATAAAACTTTGATTCGAGTAAAATATCCGGATAAAAGTGCGTTCGTGTCCCATACGTGGAACCCTTTATTTATTATTCGAATAATAAAGTCTGATAAATGAATACTATGAATAATACGCGATATTTGTTCTGTACGTATGATAATATTCAATGATCAACTCGAAAAGAATCACAGCAATATGAAAAAGGAATATTTAAAATGAACGTATTTCATACATTACATACTTTGTAAATAATTCATGAGAAGCTTGTATTTAGTAAGAAAAATTATTAGAATAACAGAATATGTGGATATCTATGGAAAGTATAATCTAATCGCATAAAACTACGTTACACGTAAGAATTCAATAAATACCACAAGAAATCTCATAAAGTAGGGACAGCGCACAAATAATCACATAAAATCTTTCATCTATATGCACACCGCAAGCACGCACATTTTTATTTATATGACGAATAAATATTTATTCGTTTGTCTTTATTATTCGAATAACGAATAACGCCCAATTCTATTTCTAAGATCGTACAAATAACATATGCTCAACCGTTGTGCGAACTTGGAGTAAAAGCCGATTATAGTTATTGACATATTCAGTTCGTAATTAAGTTTTCACTAGAGTTTAAATGGAGATTTCGTAACGGGCTATCGTGAATTGTTTCGAAGAAAATGGTTTTGCTCGCACTGCGTATCATTGAACCCCACTTTATTGGACTGTAGTCATACGTATAATTTTACTTTGAACATGTGTTACCGTACTACTGTACAGTTTAGTAATATGCATTTCCATGCTGCAAAATAATTCAGTTTAAACGAGAGGAACGAAATTCCGATACGGATGAATGATAATATCGTTGCTCATTGGAATCTCAGTGAGAAGGAAATCTAATATTTCCTAATAATTCCGCACACAATCCACAGATGCGTACCGTTCGAAGGTTTAGCGAGAAATGTATAAATGACCAGCCAGTAGGTTCTACAATGCTTACCTACTTGTAAACGTCAATGAACGCATGCGCATAAAAGAGTCCCGTGAATAGTCTCATCAGGATCGTATAAGATGGAGACAGAAAAGAGGAGAACGGACATGTCCAAAAATGTTGTAAAAGTCATTTTTCACGATTTCACTCACGAAAGTGTTTCGCCGGTCACGACAGCTTCTCGTAAAAGATCTCTCTCACTCGTAGAGTCATAAAATAATCGAAAAATGAATCGGATATTCTACAAAAAAGAAATGAAAAAAATATAATTACAGAACTGACTTATTGATTTTTTAATATCTTCTGGAAACATGTCTGTTTATCTATTTCATCATTGTACAGAATTGTTCTTTAACCGAAATTAATGCAGCGTAGATTATTAAAGAGTTTCATCTACTTCTTTAACTCTGTTGCGCTGATCTATCGCGCCGTTTAAATGCCATTAGGTATTATAATCACGCCGTAGAAATATACATAAACCGATGTATGCTTTTGGAGGAAAGATGACGTGATGTTACTATACATATAGGTAGATTGGGACGTAACGTTGAACATTAATGGGAGTGTTCTGTATTTTCCCTTTTATTGGATAATTAACGAGACTCATAAAACAGTTCGAAAGAATATGTGTACTTAACTAAGTAACAGCTTGTACATTTGAATTTACACTTAATGAGCTCTCGATGATCCTCGGATAACTGAGTCTCAAGCACCTGGCGTACAGCCAATGCGGTTGCGGAAAAACGTGTTATCGCTAACATCTCTCGCTAAAACACATACTGTATTCTTTTGTGTTTCGTCTCGTAGAAAACTATTTTAGGGTACTTCGCGTATAATTACGATCACTGACGAATTCGTATAAATATAAGAAAAATTCTCACGGTGCCGGTAAATCCGGCCAGTCGTTGCAGTTCGTGTAAAAATTCTTACATGTCGTATTTTTTTATTATTATTTTTTTTTCTTTTTTTTTTCTTTTTTTTATTAAACACAATTATAAATTTTATTACAAATTTTACGGACTCGATTCGCGTAAAAATGTTACCTTCGTATAAAGATTATAAGTCTCAGTAAACACACTGTGTCAACACTTTGGTTAATCGTAACATGCTATTAATAAACTAATTTGAAGAAGATCCAATCATGTATTTGTTAGGATATTGATTCATTCGATAGTATAATTCGTCGTCGTATCGATATGACGATGGCCACGTATAATAATGAATTATAAATGGCAGACTCGCGTTGTACGTTATGGTCAAGTAAAGAGCGTCCATTAAATAAAGATCGTTGCTAATAAATTTGAGTGAATAGTTTGAAACGTTATAATTTTTAGAAGTGTGGACTTATGAAAATTTTATATGAAAAACGTTAGTGCTCTCGTGTAAATATCTCGGATGATTCAGAACAGTTAAAGTATTCGACATAGTATGATAAGTGAATCTACATAACAGTTCAACAAAACAGATAGTTAAATATATATATATGTCTCTATACAACACTATTAAATCTGTAAAGTTCTATACGTACGTATAATTTGCTTATAAATAATCTACTCTGTATATTACTATGAAGATGTACTTATAGAAGTAATGTAGCGACGTATATGTATATGAATTTGCAATATTGAAAATTCTTATATTGACATTAGGATTTCTAGTTTCCCTTAAGCGAGGAAAGATCAATACAGCTCAGTAAACAAAGTGTATATGAAAAAATTTGAAATTCTTGATTCTATATTCGTGATTATTCATATTTTAGCAGAGGGGTGATGTATCTAGTATATTAGTTTTAAAATTCAAATAACATACTTCATCCTATATGTAATCGTATATTCCGTTGTGTCGTTGTTTAGTATAATGTTTAACACTTCGACTGTTACATGCGTTTTATTGACGGACATTAAGCCCGCGTAACAAACATAATTTTTTCCCAACAGTTAAAGTGTTAAGTAGGGGGTTAAACAACTCTCGAATATTTAATTATGATTAGTTCGTTTGTTTGTGTTTATTATGTTTCGTAAGTGCAGAATTTTCGAATTTAAGAACAAGATAATTCGTTGTATATGATATAGAATAATCTTCGTATTATTCAATCCTACAGTATATATATATGGATGTAAAAATGTTAACGTCAAATTTGTTGCCATTGTATATCATTAAATATGGTTGCAATTCATATAATAAGCAGATTTTTTTTTTCTTCCAATTTGGATTTTAGAAATATTTGTACTAAATAACTGACAATTATATTTTCATTGCAGCCTTATCTCCTATGATATATCTCAAACAGTTTGAAATATAGTTGTATTTGGAATAGATTGACTTAATTATTAACTAGCATGTTTGGTTTGCCATATGAATTTTTCAACATAAAATATAAAGAAGCGCGGAAAGTCTGTCACGCATTCTCAATATTTTAATATTATTTAACAATAACTTAGGTATAAAGTGTAAACAGTGTGTATATATTCTTCTGCCAATGTAATAACTGGTCGTAGACATTCAGTTTTCCTGAGATGTTAAAAAGTGTATGAATTTTAAATTTTAAATTTACATAGAAATGCATATATATATAATTAGTATCAAAACACACTATGATTTTCCTTTCTTGAATCTTTGTCGCGCTTGCGCTTTACTGTACTTTGGATGTTTCTCCTTTTCACTACTCATTTCAGCATCAACATCATCAAGTTCTTCTTTAGTTTCACCAAACAGATCTACAGGTGGATCCAAAAGTGATTTTCTTTGACACTTTACAAAATAGCGAAATCCTTTTGCAATACCAAAACCTAGCATTGCTATAGACATTGTTAACAAGGCCATCAAAAGGGGATGCTATATTCGATAAAAAAAAAAAAAACAATTGTTGTAGAAAAGATATAATTTTCAATTTTTGCAAATATCAATGTAGTATATCTACCGTTAATGTAGGTTTATTTGTAAAGACGTAATCAGCAATTACAACTATTACTCCAAGTATAATACCAACACCAGCTCCAAGCCAAGGTATTTGTTGATCAGCTATAAAATAATATATCAAAGTTACAACAGTAAACATTTTCAATAGACTTGTTTCAACTCTACACAGATAATACCTCGTTTATCTTTAATCAACATTCTGGATACTCTGTTCATTGCTTCTAAAATAGTTGGTTCGTTTGGTTGAAGAGATAATGCTTTGTTGTAAGATTGAAGTGCTTCGCTAAAGCGAAATGTTTGGGATTCTATTTCACCTTTCCTAAAATAACCCTGTGACAAAATTGATCTCCATGAAACATTGCATACACTGTGCATTTACACATCGCAGACATTACTTCAGGTTTGCGTCTACACATTGAACATTGGCAAAAGTATGTATCTACCTTGGTCCAGTCAGGTTTCAATTGAATTGTCATTAAAGCGTCTTCCATTGCCAAATGGTATTGTTGCAATTTTAGAAAGGTAAACGATCGATTACTATACAAAGAATAATTTTGTGGATCAATTTTGATCGCATGCGTGTAATGAAACATAGCCTCTTCGTATTTCTGTCCTTTCACGCATGCATTTCCCCTTTCCTTGAGGCTTTGAACCTTCAATGAAACCATACTAATGTAAGAAGAAAAAAATACTATATTTTTCGTTTTACATTCTATAATTTCAAGCTCAGCATGCAAAGTATCAATTAACCGATAGAACATGCATTGGAGTTCTAAGTTGATTTGTGTTTCAATTCTCGAATAATCTGTGTAGTATTGGGAAAATAACGTTGACATTGTTTAAAATATAAAACATATTCAAAACCAGGCTGAAAATTTACAAATTCTTACCTCTGCTTCTTGCGTACTCGACATTTTTACAGTGGGCTTCGAAGTGAGGTTATTCAAAAGAAATTTTCACGAATTATTATGTAATGTACCCGTTATCATTGTCCTTCGAGGGGCTCCCAAGTAACCGTTTATTTATCAAAGATAGTCAACAATAAGAGGCAACCGCAACACCTGCCATGTCTTTCGAACCGGTAGGTGCATGCGCAGCGACATCGACATGTGATACTGCACTGCGCATAGTCCTCCACCCGTCGTCAGATGTGCAGTTGCAGTGTTGAAAGAACAGAAAAAAAAACAAGACCAGACGTCCACCTCTCTTCCCAATACTCGACGTCTCCCCTTTGAATATTATCGTTGCAGAGGCGACTTGTGTAAAAAAAATGGGTCAACGATCTTCAAAAAATGAGCACATCTTTACATATAGCCCGAAAAGGCGGTGACAGAGGTAACTAGCTGTTGAACAGCGAATAACAGGCTAATAAATAATTTAAAAATCTTTTTAAACCAGGAATACCAATTACACGTCTTAACGAAGTATTCTTTTAATTAAATGTTGAATTTTAGACTTGCTCAAAATGAGGGATACGGAGTTAGACGGCAGATTTGTAATATCCAAACTAAAAACATTCATATATCTCATTCTAACTTCCTGAGATTTAGATTGACGAGATTTTCTTGATTAAAATGAAATGAAATACGGCAGTATTCGTATTACTTATTACATGAATTTTACTTTCAATGTTTTTTTTTTTATATTCTTGCATAGTGTGTGCATTTTGTAGCTTCATATTTTCTATAAATGCATAAAAGTCCGCAGTCTACTTATACACGAATTACGTCTGAATCGGACGAGTCGAAAAGTTGTTCAACGAAAAAATCTATTTCTTCCAACATGATTACAAAAGAATACTCTCAGAGAAACTCGATATTTAAATCCCCAACGGCTGGTCGCTCGACCTGACGAGTGTTCCGTATGTTTATCGCAACAGTCTTAATCATTCAATTAAAATTTGTTTATGCGATCGAAGACCTTGTCTCTGTTTCGAGAAAATACAGTGCATATAAGTTAATCTGAATACTTGATACCGCGATACTTCTAAACCACATCCAGGGGAAATTTAAACAATAAGACCTTCGTAAGCTTAGCCATGTGCACGTATGTGTTGGCGATGCTTCTTCATCGATCACTATTACTTATGTAAGTAGATTAGTGGATTATGACATATACAGAATATTGTAAAAAGTGTAGAGGCGGATAAATGGCAACAGACCGAGGTTTTTGTCATCATTTTAATGTTTGAAATTCTTCATTTCATACAAATTAAGTGGGGGCATTATAATACAAACTTAAAATATATACATCGATATTTCGTGAAACTTCTCAAACAGCTATGCAACTCATCCATCAATCCGTAAATCTATAGATCTCTTTTCGTATTATCGATTTGCTTTCTTTCTTTTCGCGTATGATTTTCATTCTCTCTCGAACTTACTTCGTAATGTACCGTGCAACGAAACTGGCAAGTCGTTGGAATAAATATTATTCTTTTTTTTATTTCTTTTTTTTTTTTTTTTTAATAAATCGCCGTCAGAACTGTAATCGCGGCCGATTTGTCGTGTTTTTTGTGAAAGCGTCCACAATATGGAGAATCGGATGCGAGTTCGTTTTCATTTATTTAATCGGTTCGTCCGTTGGCAAGGACTGTGGATCGTTCGTATCTAATTTTTTTTTTTTGTATCTCGTTCGTTGGTAACGCGTTCTCGTCGACGAAACGACAGGCACTGATTGCGAGTGTCGAAATTATTTGATCCGAATAGATCATTATTTACATCGATCGCTCGAGGGACGATCGTTTATTGCAGCGCTGTTCACGATAAACTTACGAAGCTTCTCTCATTCTGTTTCCCATTATTATATACATGAACGCTAAGTTAATCGTCGCGTTACGTTATGCGTGCACACGCACACGCAAACACACATACACATACACACAAACACAATACATCACGTACAGGGGGGAATAAAGCTGCGCAAGGGGATCCACCCGTGATCAAAGATGAGCAAAAGTTTATTCGAGTAATACATAACGAATAAATATCGATCGACGTTTATCCTATCGAATGGTTCAATTTATTTATCGCGAAACATTTCACTCTATGATCGAAATAATAATGTTTATTCGACGAGCAACCGATAGATAATTACGTAACTTTTATTCGTTATTCACAATTTATATCTAAATAAGAATTTTGCCTGTGTCGGCCCGTGAACAGCACCGGTTTATCGTGAAGCGTCGCTCGAATATGCTCGCGACTTATTCTCTTCCTTTGGATGGCTGCTGAATTATTTGTTCGTTTCGTACGTTTTGTCGCTGCACGCGACGAGCAACGAACCTTGGCGAAAAAAGTAATGGATGCGTGAGCATTTTCGCAACCAACGTTCGTTCCTCGTCCACGGTACACGAAAAAGAATCGACGCAGAGGACAGATTAAGAATTCTTACGATTATTGGAGGACATGTGGCAACGTTCGCACTCTCGCCATGTTTGTGTACTCGTTATTGCCCAAGTGGGACGGAAGTCACGGATGATTTGGCACTCCTTGTTTCGTTTTCTTACGCCTATTCGTTCGCCTGTGGATTCTTTTTCTTCCACTTCTCTCTGCGTGCACTTTCTTTTTTTTCTTTTTTTTCTTCTTTTTTTTTCATTTGCAAGGGAACCCGTATTCTCACCTTCTGGGATTTTTCACATTATTTGGAATATCTTTGACCATTTTTTAACGAAGTATCAAATTGAAGCGTTCTTTTGTATCACTCTTTTTTTCAATGGATGCAGTGTTAGATTCTAGTGTCTAATTAATATTTTCCAAATTGATAATTCCAGATAAATATTCTATATCGAATCGAAGGTCGTAGTAAATGTAATGGGAAATGTCGTCGTTTCTTTTCTAATGTTTAAAATAAAAATCATGACACTTCCCGTCTATGTATTGGATGTAAAAATTCATTTCGTGTCCTTATATTCAATAATTTATCATTCTTGTTTAAACAGATGCTCTTACTCATTTTGGTATGTTAAAGTACGAAGCTCCCGAGCCCCATTTTGTTTTTTATAAGCCCTTTCCTAAACTTTAACAAATTCGTCAAATTGGTATTCTTCGAAGGTACAATGCTTATTGTCAAAAAGGTTTAAACGTTATCCCAATAATAGATAACAAATTATTGGCTGTCTCGGCAAAAGAAGCAGATTAACCCCTTGACCTACGATTTTCTCTGGGACCGCGCGTGTCGTAGTTAAGTATAAAATCCCTTTTCATGTTCGAATCGAATTCCTTTATCGCGTGTCTCGCGCATCGTCGTAAGCTAAAGGGTTAACAGGTTACCGATCGGTAAAGTACGAACAAAAGCGTGAAACAATTTTCGAAAGCAGAGTTGGGTGTTTCGTTAAAAAGCCTTCGTTAAAGGTGCAAAAACGACGGAATTCGATCGATCGGCGGCGACACAACGGGATAAACCGCGTGCACGCAGAGGACGATGAAAAACGGGAGGAAAAAGAACAAGGCGTGGGATGAAAAATTCGTTTTCCACGCGGTTAAACGCGATCGCGGCTCGATCCGATTCTCCATTGGCCCATGGCCCGCCCCACCGAACGTACGTTTGTGTACGTTTCATTTCCTCGTGCACAACCCACGTCAGTATTGTTACTCTCGTTTACAGCAAACTGTAAGTGTAAATTGATTTGTTTTTTCTTTTTTCTTGTCCACGCTTAAAATACATTTTATACATACACCGTCTACGCTCTCGCATATAGTCGCCATATAGTCGTCGTATCGATAAATCGTCAAGCAGCAGTCGTCATCGAAAATAAAAGAAAACGTAATATAGTCGGAGAGCCGGTGACGATTTTAATCGCGTCACTTTTAACCGAAGGTAACACTTTTTCGACGAAATTGTGATAACTAGAAAACGTACGTAAAATATACATAGCGTAAGTTGAATGTATACTTTTAGATTGGCTAAGAAGTTCGTTTGGATTTTAACGCGCATTGATTTTTCATTGATTTTTCTTAGACAAAGAAATATATTTAGACTTTAACAAATTATCCAATTTGTTCTATGATTTTTTCAAAATCAATCGTAGACGTAATTTTATTTTTGTTTCGTATCTTCTAAACATACGACGTTATTCTAACGAGTGGCTGCTTCGTGGTCGTCGGTTATACTTCCATAAAAAAAAAAGGGTTTATTTTCATTTCGAAATGACGTAAGTAGAATCGTCACTGGCTCTTACAATTAGACTAATATATCGCACATGTACATCGTAGGTCGCTCGTCGTAAAATCAATCCATCCGCTTATAAACTCTTTCCACTCGTAAGAGAACGTCTCATATTCATCCTTCGCTTTTATTGCGCTCTTGCGAATCGAAACATCCGTTCTTTCTTTCTCTCTCTCTCTCTCTTTTCTCTTTCTCGTCTTGTGTGACTGTTTCTGCTTTTTATATTTTTTTTTTGTTTTCCTTCTTCTTCGTCGTCGCTCGATACTTTCACGTAATATACTCGAAAACCGCGTATTTTCCATTTTTTTTTCACTCTCGCTCGACGTAGAAACAGAAGCGCGCGGGGGGGACGGCCGGAAGCGCGCGTGAAACAGAATCGCAGCAGGAAGTAGAGGAAGTTGTTTCCCGGTCCCTATTCCCGTGTTCCCGTTCCCTGGTTCCGTGTGCACCTCGCGCCGATAACAGCAAACCGGAAAACCGCGGAAAAGGGATCTCCCTCCATTTTTATTTTGTCTCTGATAAATTCTTTGTTCCCTTTCACGCACAGCGTCGAATGCATATTTTTATACGAGGTCGATCGTCGAGATAAAATCAGTTGGAGATAGGAACAAAATCGTTGCAAATATTTGATTTCGAAACTAAAATTTTCTTGTCAAACACCGCACGATTCACCCAGTCCAGACTTCGGATCACCTTTTCTGGGCAATTTGCACGCCTTTCGAGTAGGTGATGATTCAACAATAATGACGTCATCAGACGTGGATGTGCGCAGTTTTTTGCATCCGAAGAACCAGCATGGTCTTGCAGAGGAATGCAATTGCTTTCTCAGAACGATAGAAGAAGATCCATAAATCATGCTTGAAGATAGATTTTGTTGCAGCAGTCAGTTAATAAATGTCATTTGAACGAGTTTGTGGAACAAACTTACTCAACGAATCATTTTTACATTTCATATAATAAAATTTCTTCTTCTAACTTGGTTAAGAAACTGCTGCATGAATTAAAAATGAAAACTAGAATTAAGATTCCAGATGTGCAATATGTTTTAGAATACTCTAATACATTCTAAACTTCAGAATCTATTAAATATGCCGAGGTTTAGGAAAATTGTATTCGGATGGAAATCAAATGTTTGCAATGATTTCTATCACATCTGTAACTAGTTTCGTTTGGACAACTGTTCCGTGCGAATATTTATGCTCGACATTGGATATGCTTCGTCGACTTACGAGCATCGTACCAGCATGTCTCCGTGGGGAATGTCCGAAGACTCCAAAAATGGAAGCGTGGAAACACGTTTCATTGATAACACGACGAAATTTAAGTGGAATTCTTTTTCTTTCATGCGTACATTGAAAAAATAGTATAAGCGATTTTTAACGAAGAAATAAGCCAAAGTAAGATAGACATTGCGAAAAAGGTGAAATTTATTCGAATAATGGGGGCGCCACCATTATGTACCTATGATCCGTAATTAGAATTCAAATGATATAGTACCCTATTTGTACCGTAACTGGATATATTTTCACTTTATACAGATTAATCCCGAAGTGGACCCTAGGACAATGGGTCGATACGTTGCAATTGATAAAATTGTTTGTAAGACTATAAATATCAGTGTTGCTTTGGAAACTCTAGCAAACACGTTTATTTCAATAATTAGATATGTATTATTATGTATAAATTATACATAAAGCAAAAAATGATTCAGAATATTATTGAATTATTTTACACTTTTTCTACTAATCTGACTATTCGACTATTATCTGTATTTGGAAAACAAAACTTATGGAACGAATTTCCCTTTACAATTCAAACAAATAAAAGTCAACGATAGCGTTATTTGAATTTAATTAAAAAATCTCATCTCGATCGATTCGATCAAATATAAATTGTTGAAAGTTGTTCGTTCTTTCGTAGTGCAAGTCGCGTGTTATCTACTTGGTCGATTAAAAGAGCAACGAACCATACATTACGGATGCAATGAATACCGTGTATTTAAAATAGCATTTTTACCGACTTAAAGCAACAACTTTTAATTTGTAACTCTCGAGTAGCTTTCTCGTAACAGTCAGGCGATCCCCCAATTATTTCAAACAACGTGCCTCCTTCGCTTACGGGAATTGATACGTCGTACACGCCCACGCGTGCGACCGACGCGTTTATGCTACCTAGACGTTTGTACTGTTTGGATAGAACACCTGCTTGCGCTATCCGAATGATATGATTGCACGAACATCGCGCTACCTGATCTACATGTTCTCTTTGCTTACGCAGCGCAAACGTGTGCGCTTAACGCATTTGCATCGCTAGCGTATATATGCGCGCTTTTTGTCTGCCAACTATCGCCAGAGGCGTATATATGCGCGCAACTTACTTGGAAATTGAATTCAAATAAAATATTGGCTGTAAGAACGAATTTTCCACTTTTCCGTGCGATAGAAATGGGTTAAGCGATTCGGGTAACAGGTATGCAGCATTGTGCAAAAGTCATAGGCCACTATGTGAGGCTTCCATTACACTTAAATAAATTTATGTCAATGAAATAAACACGATGCATATTCGTTATTGTACTTTATGTACAGAGTCGGTCAAGTGAGTGTAACGGGGTATAAACTTTGTTAGCGGTGTATTTACAGAAAAAATGTCAGAGGGAGATGAGTGGTTCAATGCCGTATTTGAGTCCATAATTATGAAAATGGTCTAAGTCAAAATTTAATTATATAATAGTCTAAATTAGTTCAATGTAATTCTTTTTTCAAGAAATATATGACTTGGACCACTTTCATGATTATGGGCACATGTACAATCTACATGTTGTAGAATCATATTTTTTTTTTTTTTTTTTTATAAGTGCAATGGTGCACGTGCAACCGGTAGCTGCATTATTTTTTTTATGGAAATTTTTTTTTCATACATTGAATCTCAAGTACACTTTGAATCATTCATATTTATCCTTTGACGTTATGTTTCCTTTCTCTCTTTTACTGACAACGAAGTTATAGCTCGTCACACATACTTAGGCCAGCCTGTACATACTCGTTACACCGTGGCGTAGCGCGTGAGCATGTACTCCACGAATTTCGATTAATTTAAAAATTGCTGTTGAGTCCTCGATGCTGAATGCAAGTATTCGTCAGCCATAGTGACGCAACCAAAGGATGCCACCACCCCCCCCCCCCCCCACCTCCTGCGAAAGAAGCGAATCCCGTTGAATATTCGCCGATGATGCAAATACGTTAAAGATCGTTTTATTTATAAATACAGATATACAAACATTGTCCGCGCCTTTTCTCGCCGTTTTGAAATTTCTGGTTGCGTCACCGCGTCAGCCACGCCGATGAAACGTGTCGCGTCGGAAGTTTCTTTGTGCAACGTTTTCTATCCAACTCGTCGTTTCGATCCAAGGATCATTCCCCCCGGGGACGATCGGTCGCTATCACTATTCACGGGGTCGCGTTTTCTCTAAGCAGATTAACAATTGCGCTCGGAAATAACGTTCATTTCGTACAGCAACATTGCACGTCCCACTTTCAACTCGACGCGATTCAAAAGTTAACATACATAACATTAATAATAATAATAATAATAATAATAATAATAATAATAATAATCGTAATAGTAATAATAGCAATAATCGTATAATAATTGGCGGAAGAAGAACCGGGGGGAGTGGGGGAGAAAGGAACAGGCTGCTGAAATGGAATCAACAGAGAAAGGGAAAGAAAGAAGAAATCCGGTTCTTTCCCCCCCGTAACCAAATCGAACAGAGCCATACAAATCTCTTCTTCCAGTAATCGCGTAATCATCGATGATGCGTCCCTCTCGCCGATAATGTTCCACGCGGTCGTTCGCTGCGCATTATGGGCACATTCCATTCTCACCAACAATATTTAAATTCCTCTCTTTTATCCACATTCTTTGCCATTTGTATATCATTTTGATTAATGAATATAATATAATAATATAATATAATATAATATAATATATATATATGTATATATATATTTATAAATTCATATTTATATATATATATATAATATATATATATACGAATAGGTAATAATTGCAAATACAACTATGTAATGAATATACGAGCCTTTGTCAGGGGGAGCAATGCAGTCGTCGTCAATAAAAAGAATCACGGGTTATATTATTATACCTATGCACGCGGCGACCCTCTGTCGCGGGATCGCCTTGTGCCTATGCTTTGTGATTATGGTTGTCTCGTACCGTCGCGCCGGCTCGTCCGTCGGTTCGCCGCGAGCCCGAACCGAAGGACGGAAAAGAACAGCGATAGGAAGGTGAAATGGAAAACAACGCGTTCCCGGTTCCCTTCCTTCGTCAGTCGTTGTTTCCCCGGTTCCCTCCACCTTTCCAAGAGGCAACACGGAAAGGGATCACCTGTACGGGACGCCTCCCGAAGGACCCGAAACGAAATGTTTCCAGGCGTTCCACGAGCACACATTCGCACACGTCGCGTTAAGTCACGAATTTCAAATCAGTTCAGTCGTTCGAGCACGCGAGGCGATATACACACGCTTAACACTTTATTTACCGGGGGGCCCTATTCGCGGCCATTTTTATTCCGGTGCGTTTAGCTTCTGGAGTTTACGTGTCGTTGGCTGTCTACTTGCAATGCTGAGTCTTCGGAGACTAGGCTTTCGATGTACCTAGTAAGGCCCGTTTTGATGGATAGTTGGCGAGGGTCTCTCAAACTAGAGAGGTGCGAGGGGACAGAGGATTACGCTCGCTTCGCCTAAACCATCCCAGGGTCCCCCCTTTTTTTTGGAGCAGTCACACTGGATAGTAGGGGTGTGCGGGATCCCGATCGGGACGGGAATTCCTCCCGGGATCGGGATGGAATCCCAAGAATTTCACAATTCCGAATACATCCGGGATTCCCGTGAATTTCCGTGATCCCGAAACCACTCGGGATTATCCGAGAATTTCTAGATCCCGTAAATGTTCGGGATTCCCGGGAATTTTGAAATCCCGTACATTCGGATTGTTGAAAGTTTCAAGAATAACGACACTTTCGAAAATCCCTGATATTATTCTATATCCCGTACATCGTTGGGAATCCCGAACATTTTCGAGGTCCCGTACATTCTTGGGAATCCCGGATTTTTGCGGGATCTCGTGTATTCTCGAGAATCCCGAATCAACTCGGGATCCCGCATAAACTCGAGAATCCCGGATATTTTCGGGAATCCGGCACACCCCTACTGGATAGTCGTATTCCGTCGTTCTATCTCTCTACCATTGCTCTCTCGTTCTATCTTGTTCACGGCCTTTATCACGCGGTATCTTTTGCCTCGGCCAATACCGAAAATGCGTGCGGGTAGAGGTGTGTCGCGACAGCCAATCGAGCTGCCTCGCCAACTATCCAGCAACCGACAATAACAGCGTGGAAAAATTAACATCAGCCTATGCCGCTGTAGAAAATCCTTTCTTAAATTGCAGACTGTCTCTAAGTAGGTAGATAAAGTGTTAATAAGCACTTCGGAGAACGTAGTTTCCCATGTTTCCTTTACACAGAGACCAGCGGCCCCTTGCGAAATGAACGTTAGTTTCTAGAAAGGAATTCTTCGTTCGTTAAAGGAAGTTTAATGTTTTAAAAAATTGCTCTGATCTTTACTCTCTGACTCTCGATATAGGACTGTACGTCCATTTTGTTTGAAATGTGAAAATATAACTTGTTTTGATCTGAATGCAGAACTGAGGTTCCACTTGGAGAAATGCAGAAAAGTACGTAAATTAAAAGTACGTTAATTAAAAGTACGTAACACTTTGCTGACCGAGAAATTGAATGGCTATTCGATTCAACAATAATGTCAGAATTTACAGAAAGTCAGATGAGCGAAAGAAGTGACAATGATTGATTATACGGGTAAATTTTGAAAGGTTTAACACCGTTTGGTACGTTTAGTGTTAACACATTCGCTGTTTGCGACCCTCGAAGGGTTTACAGCGCAGTGCTATTGAATACGTCGCCGTAAAATCGGACAGTGAACGCGTTGGTCATTTCTTTTCAACCAGGTGTCGAGGCAAAGACAGTTACAGAGTGATTCCTTCCTCGTCGACGCGTTTGCGCGTATTGGTATATCGTTCACATACGAAATAATGCACGTATAATTATGCTAGGTATTATTGTGTATATGTATAGATATATATATATCTATGTTTTATATTATATGTATATATGTATAGTCCTTTACTCTCGCTTCGCTAGAATTGGCACTTGGATTTTCTTTTTTTTCCACCCTTAAGCTTCCAACTAATTAAGAAAGAGTGAGGGAGTGAGAGAAAGAGAGAGAGAGAGAGAGAGAGAGAGAGAGAGAGAGAGAGAGAGAGA